>NC_092714.1:2511342-2666425 GCF_047496885.1 Scyliorhinus torazame
GACATTCAGTAGCGATGTCGGGCGGTACGGCCCACCCTGCTCCGGGTCCTTATCGTTCTTTACGATCAGGCAGGTGAAAGCCTGAGACAATGAATGAAAATGAAATGAAGATCGCTCATTGTCACAAGTGGGCTTCGGATGAGGTTGCTGTGGGGGGCCCCTAGTCACCGCATTCCGGCGCCTGTTCGGGGAGGCTGTTACGGGAAGGGGGAGGTCCCCCCCCCCCCACTCCCCCCACCCACACACTCTCCCTCGCATCCTCACCAACAATGGCCTCAGCTCCCTACAAAACATCGTATAAAACCCTATTGTGAACCCGTCCGGCCTTGGGGCCTTCCCCTCTGCCTGCACCGCACCCATTTTAGGGAGGATGTGGAAGCAATGGAAAGGGTGCAGAGGAGATTTACCAGGATGTTGCCCGGTGTGGAGGGAAGATCTTATGAGGAAAGGCTGAGGGACTTGAGGCTGTTTTCGTTAGAGAGAAGAAGGTTAAGAGGTGACTTAATTGAGGCATACAAGATGATCAGAGGATTGGATAGGGTGGACAGTGAGAGCCTTTTTCCTCGGATGGTGATGTCTAGCACGAGGGGACATAGCTTTAAATTGAGGGGAGATAAATATAAGACAGATGTCAGAGGCAGGTTCTTTACTCAGAGAGTAGTAAGGGCGTGGAATGCCCTGCCTGCAACAGTAGTGGACTCGCCAACACTAAGGACATTCAAATGGTCATTGGATAGACATATGGACGATAAGGGAATAGTGTAGATGGGCTTCAGAGTGGTTTCACAGGTCGGCGCAACATCGAGGGCCGAAGGGCCTGTACTACGCTGTAATGTTCCATGTTCCATACTGCACCTTGGAATTGTCTACATAATACCCACAAGGCCATCATCAGAAAGGGATACAGTGCTGGCCTATTCATTCTGCTTAGCCTGCCCTTCACGAAACACTGGCTGAGCTCAGCAATGCTACATCCGTTTGGAGATATGTTGCAGTCAATGGAACCGTTAAGCATGGACTCGATGCTCATATGTTAGCTTGATGAGAAGACAATGCACAGAGCAGAAATGAGCTCGGAATTGGGATGCAATCCAGTTGATGTGTGCTTTTTATTACCAATGAAGCAGAACCTTAAGAGCTACATGGTGTGTCTGTACTTTCAGGGTCTCAAGAGCCAGGGCTGATCATTATGGGTAATTAATGGAAAAGGAGCTTTTTCACATCTGTCAAGCTAATGTGTGAAGATGATCACTGTGAGGTCATTTATGTCTATTGAAATGTCAGGTTAACTGGAGCACCGCATCTCGAACAGGAGAGTGGAGACTCTCAATGTAACGGGGATTAAGGTATCACAGAGGGTTGAGTGCTTTGAACAAGCGTTAACATCTGGCTCATGTCTGGCTTCGCAATATTCACCACTGAAGTGACACAAGCATTTTTCCGTTGCTGGAGATGGATCTCCTTGAGGTGGTTTGTCAGACTGAAGATACATTGCCATGAATCCACTGAGGACTTGCAACTCCTGCCTCTCCTAGGCTGCCTTAGCAACTGGGATGCTGGAGAGACACATGAAAGGCTGTGCCTTCTGGTTTATGATGCCAGAAGGTACCTCATCTCAGCAAGGACTCATGCCGAGGCTTCATCATACCTAGTATGAGAATGAAGGGGGTGGCTGAGAAGACCAGCCATATGGATGGTGATATGGGTCAATTATGGACGACATGGGCCCAACAGGACAAGCACTGCTATTCACCATCATCCTCCTGGTATCTGGTGGTTATGAGTGCCTCATGTGCTTGACTTGTCTGACCTGTGCTATGGCTTCTTCCTCTGCAGTCTTGGCTTCCTCGGCCTCATTCCTCTCAATGTTCGCCTCATCCAAGGAGATGTGCTGCTCCTCCATCTTAGCATCTGGCAAGTCTTCATCCTCTGCTTCATCCCCCCTCTGCAGGAAGCAGCAACCCACTATGACCCGTGAGGCTCTCTGGGGGAGTGTACTGGAATGCTCTGCCAGATCTGTTGAGGTATCTGAATCATATCTTCAAGATGCCAATGGTCTGCTCTACCAAAGTTCGTGCAGCAGAATGAACATTGTTGCACCTTCCCTGGAGTATGGGGCCATCGGACAGGTATAATCAGCCATGTCCTTTGTGGGTAGCTTTTGTCATCAATGAGCCAACCATAATGTTGTGTGGACCCTGAAAGATGTCTTGGATTTGTGATCTACTCAGGATGTAGCAGTTGTGGCAGCTTCCTGGGTATGTTGCACAAACTAGCATGGTGTGTTTCTGGTGGTCACAGACCAGCTGCAGATTCAGAGAGTGGAATCCTTTCAAAGAACAAAGAACAGGATCAGGCCCTTTGGCCCTCCAGGCCTGTGCTGACCATCATACCTGTCTAAACTAAAACCTTTGTCACTTCTGGGGTCCATATCTCTCTATTCCCAACCTATTCATGTATTCATCAAGATGCCTCTTAAACATCACTATCGTATTTGCTTCCACCATTTCCTCCGGCAGCGAGTTCCAGGCACTCACCACCCTCGGTGTAAAAAAAACTTGTCTCGTACATCTCCTCATTGCCTGTTGTCAGGGAGCTTTTAGCCACATGAGGGTAGTCAATGGCATGTTGCCCCTGTGGGAATCTGGCTGCCTGGCTAGCTTGATCTCTATCAAATAGCACGTAATTGTGGTGTCTGTCACCTCTTGTGTGCACTTATGAATCAAATCTTGAGAGATCCCACAGAGATCCTCACTACAGCCCTGGAAATAGCCACTCTCAGAAATTGAGAGCGACAGAGGGGCTGGTTTAGCTCAGTGGGCTAGACAGCTGGTTTGTGATGCAGAACAAGGCCAGCAGCGCGGGTTCAATTCCCGTACCAGCTGAGAATTCGGATTTCTCCCTCTGTGTACCCGAACAGGCGCCGGAATGTGGCGACTAGGGGCTTTTCACAGTAACTTCATTGCAGTGTTAATGTAAACCTACTTGTGACAATAATAAATATTTATTTATTACTTACTTTCAGGGGCATTGACAAATGATGTCCTCCCAGACCTCACGTCGTCATTTCATGGAGCCGATGAGCTGCTGGAGGCAGTGGTAGAGGCGAGTACAATTTTGTCTTTTAAAAAGCATTTAGATAGTTACAAGGGAAAGATGGGTATAGAGGGTTATGGGCCAAATGCGGGCAATCGGGACTAGCTTAGTGGTAAACATTGGGTGGCATGTACAAGCTGGGCCAAAGGGCCTGTTTCCATACAGTAAACTTTAAAAAAAAAAATTTAAGAGTACCCAATTCATTTTTTCCAATTAAGGGGCAATTTAGCGTGGTCAATCCACCTACCCTGCACATCTTTGGGTTGTGGGGGCGAAACCCACCCAAACACGGGGAGAATGTGCAAACTCCACACGGACAGTGACCCAGAGCCGGGATCAAACCTGGGACCTCGGCACCGTGAGACTGCAGTGCTAACCACTGCGCCACCGTGCTGCCCTCATGCAGTAAACTTCTGACGCTATGAAATGTATCCAAGGTTACTGAAGGAAATGAGATGGAAATTGCAGAGGCACAAGTGATAATCATAGAATCCCTACAATGCAGAAGGAGGCCATTCAGCCCATCGAGTCTGCACCAGCCCTTGGAAAGAGCATCCTACTAAAGCCCACACTTCCACCCTATCCCTGTACCCAATAACCCCACCTAATCTTTTTGGACACCAAGGGTGATTTATCATGGCCAATCCACTAACTTGCACATCTTTGGACTGTGGGAGGAAACCAGAGCACCCGGCGGAAACCCACATAGACACATGGAGAATGTGCAGACTCCACACAGACAGTCACCCAAGGCCTGAATTGGCCCCAGGTCCTTGGAGCTGTGAGGCAGCAGTGCTAACTACTGTGCCACCGTTCCGCCCGAATCTTCCAGTCTTCTTCAGACACAAAGATGGTGCCAGGGTATTGGAGAATGGGGACTGCTACACCCTTGTTCTAAAATGGGTGCAACAGTAATGCCAGCAGCAACAGACCAGTCAGTTTGACTTCAGTGGTAGGGAGGTTGCAGCCAGGACAAAATCAACAGTGATTTAGACAAGTGCAGGATAATTAATGAAAGCCAGCACACATTCATTAAGGGAAAATCATCTTGGACTAACTTGGAGTTTTTTGAGGAGGTAACACTGTTGATATGGTGTATATGGATTTTCAAAAGGCATTTTATCTCGTGCCATACAACTGACTTCTGAGCAAAATTCAAGCTCATGTAATAAAAGGGAAAGTAGGCACTTGGAGAAGAAATTGACCGAGAGATAGGAAACCGAAAGAAGTGAATAAATGGTTGTTTTTCAGGTTGGAGGAAGTTTGTGGTAGAGTTCTCCAAGGGTCAGTGTTGGGACCCTTGCTGTTCCTGATATATATTAATGACCGAGACTGTGGTGTTCAGGCCATGATTTCAAATTTTGCGTACGATATGCATGAAAATTTGAAATGTTGTCAACTGTGAGAAGGATAGTCTTGGTGGATTGGGCAGTGGCAGGTGAAGTTCAATTCTGGGAAGTGGGGGGTGATTCAATTTGACAGGAAGAAGAGGGAGGAACAGTAAAAAATTTAGCACAGGGCTAAATCGCTGGCTTTGAAAGCAGACCAAGGCAGGGCAGCAGCACGGTTCAATTCCCGTACCAGCCTCCCTGAACAGGCGCTGGAATGTGGCAACTAGGGGCTTTTCACAGTAACTTCATTTGAAGCCTACTTGTGACAATAAGCGATTTTCATTTCATTTCATTTCCAATTATTTCTTGTCCAATTAGGGGGCAATTTAGCGTGGCCAATCCACCTACCCTGCACATCTTTGGGTTGTGGGGGTGTGACCCACACAAACACGGGGAGAATGTGCAAACTCCACACGGACAGTGACCCAGGGCCGTGTGCAGACATATTCTTGACAAGCGTGATTTCCTGCTCGTGGACAGTCGGTTGTGGGGGTAAGATTCAGGCTGGGTCTTCATTTGCCTCCAATTAGCAGAATGGCAACTGGTAGGAAATGCGACGCACTCTGGCAGGCAGTAGCTGAAGATCGTGCTGGCATTTTACGCTAGTGAGAATCTGATTTTTGAACCTCTCGCCGCATCTACTGACCCCCCCACCCCTGCCGCCTGCCAATAAGCCCGCTGCGGGGGGCATGGGAAAATTCCACCTTTAGAATATGGCACCACCGCTGTGAACCATATGGTGCTAAAAACATATCCTCCTTTAGAAAGTTCAATGCTGGGCAGTTTGTTTTATTACAAACAATTACTCGGAACGAGTGTCTCCCTGTTGGTTGTTGCTATGTTGGCACAGTCTCCAGAACAGAAGAAAGGCCCATTGTTTGCCATGTATCTATAGCATTTTCAATGAACAGAAAATATTTCTAACGAGTACTTTAAGCCCAAGCTTGAAGAGTTCATAACCAAAAGCTCCAACTGTACACATACCAACATGCTTCCTTTGTTAACTCCTTTTCCTCCTGCCCCAAGAACAGTTAAGGACAGGAACAATCTTCGACAAACCTATATCTCCATGCCCTCTCAGGATTAATTTAAGGAAAAGCTGCTGAATATTTAAAAATTAACGTGACCATAGATTGCCTTCATTGTGCACTTCCTGTGAAAATTCCCCAATGGAAGACCATGAAGGGAAACATTACCAAGTATCAGGGGCGAGATTCTCCGACCCCCCCCGCCGGGTCGGAGAATCGCCGGGGGCTGGCGTGAATCCCGCCCCCGCCGGAATTCTCCGGTACCGGATATTCGGCGGGGGCGGAAATCGCGCCGCGCCGGTTGGCGCCCCCCCCCCCCCCGCGATTCTCCGGCCCGGATGGGCCGAAGTCCCGCTGCTAAAATGCCTGTCCCGCCGGCGTGGATTAAACCACCTACCTTACCGGCGGGACATGGCGGCACGGGCGGGCTCCGGGGTCCTGGGGGGGGCGCGGGGCGATCTGGCCCCAGGGGGTGCCCCCACGGTGACCTGGCCCGCGATCGGGGCCCACCGATCCGCGGGCGGGCCTGTGCTGCGGGGGCACTCTTTCCCTTCCGCCTCCGCCACGGCCTCCACCATGGCGGAGGCAGAAGAGACTCCCTCCACTGCGCATGCGTGGGAAGCTGTCAGCGGCCGCTAACGCTCCCGCGCATGGGGCACCAAAGGCCTTTTCCGCCAGCTGGCAGGGCGGAAATTAGTCCGGCGCGGGCCTAGCCCCTTAAGGTTGGGGCTCGGCCCCCCAAGATGCGGAGCATTCCGCACCTTTGGGGCGCACGATGCCCGACTGATTTGCGCCGTTTTGGGCGCCAGTCGGCGGACATCGCGCCAATACCGGAGAATTTCACCCCAGGTAGGTGTTACATTTGCAATTTTCCAATCTGTTGGGATCTTTTCAGAATCTAAGGCATTTTGGAAGATTACAACCAATGCAGGTATTATATCTGCAGCCTCTTCTGTCAAACCCCTTGGATGCAGGTCATTTGGACAGGGGACTTGTCGGTCTTCAGTTCTAATAGTTTCCCAGTGCCTTTTCTTTCACCTCTTGATTTTCAAGTATTCTTGAGATGTTTTTGTGTCTTTTACAATGAAGACTGCCATGGGAACATAGGAATTAGGAGAAGCAATTCAGCTCCTTGAGCCTTCTCCGCCTTTCAATACGATCAAAGCTGACCTTTTCCTGGCCTTAAATCCACCTCCCTACCTGTTGCCCAGATCTCTTTAACCCATTTTTTATCAGACACAAAATACCTGTTCCACCATTTCCTGTTTCCCATTTGGAGACACACATACGCAGGCTTTTGATCATGTTACCTAATGTCTCCTTGCGTGACTTAATGTCATACTTGGTTTTATAATGTTTCTGTGAAGCACCTTGGGACATTTCATTCCGTTAAGATGCTGTGTAAATAAAGTTATTGGAGTTGTCACTGAACCTTTACAAAGCCAGGAAGAGTACTGTGTCCCATCTGGTCACCACATTTCTGGAAGGGTGTGAGGATCCTGAAGAGTTGCAAAAGAAATTTACCAGAATGATTCCAGGAATGGGGGGCGCGATTCTCCACTCCTGCGCCGGTTGGGAGAATCGCCTGGGCCGTCAAAATTTCCGGGGACGCCGGTCCGATGCCCTCCCGCGATTCTCTCAAGCGGCGGGAATGGCCCGGTCGGGTTTCGCTGGCCGCAGGCCGGAGAATCGCCGGAGACACCGAAAATGGCGATTCTCCGGCACCCCCGCTATTCTGAGGCCCGGATGGGCCGAGCGGCCAGGCCAAAATGGCAGGTTCCCCCTGGTGCCGTCCACACCTGGTCGCTGCAGTCGTGAGCGATGCGTGAATGCTGGGGGGGCGGCCTGTGGGGGAGCGAGGGGGGATCCTGCACCGGGCTTTACCTGAAATGTGGGGTGGCCCGCGATCGGTGCCCACCGATCGTCGGGCCGTCCTCTCGGAAGGAGGACCTCCTTCCTTCCGTCCCCCATCTTCTTGCGGGGCGGACTTAGAGACGACGGCCACCACGCATGCGCGGATGATGCCCGTTATGCGGCGCCGGCCGCGTCATCTACGCGGCGCCGCTTTTACGCGGGCGACAAGGCCTGGCGCGTGTAGATGACGCTGCCCCGATCCTGGCCCATTGTCAGGGCCTGAATCGGTCGGGACCGGGGCCGCCCCGCGCCGTCGTGAACCTCGAGGGTTACAGGATAGTGTAGCCATCTGGGATGGCCACGTCCCGATTACAAAATGGACACTTGCAAAGACTGCAGGGAAAATTGGACAATTGGAACAAGCAGGTGCAAGCTTTGTCTGTTGATTAGAACCTTAAACACTCAGACAGGACAGAAACTACCAAACGATTTACATACTAATGAGCCATCTCCGGGGACAAAAGGGAAACATTTAGATACACAATGTTAGGACAGACTCCCCGGCGCCAGAAGAAGCTAAGACAAAGCTGACTGACAGTCACCAGGACACGCCCAGCGATCAGGGAACCACCCCTCTATTGGAGGAAAATCGATACCGATGATTGGGAAAGACCCAATTAGTTGAGGCCAAGTTCAAGGCCCGCCCAAAAGAGCGCAAAGCCCTTTTGGGTATAAAAGGTATCCCCCAAGGGAGAACGCCCTCCTTTGGCTTTGGCTCTCAGTGAAGAGAGAGACCAGCCTAGCAGCTACAGCAGACCAAGTAAGTTCCAAGTCAACGCACGCTACGAGACAGACGCTCCTAGTTGCTACCCTGTAAACAGCTCAACCCAGCAGCCTCAGAACTGAGCAACGGCCATTGTTCCTCTGACTGAGTGGGCACCCGAAGCTAAGTATAGGCTTTAGTAATAGTGGTAGTTTAGTTTGTAGAGTTTATGCATGAGTAGATTTGACTGTGTGTAAATAAATGAGCATTGCTTTTGAACTTACTAACTGGTGTATCGAGTCATTGATCAGTATTCGGTTCTGAACCTTGTGGCTGTGTCGAAAGATACCTGGCGACTCTTGGGCAAACGTGATTAAATAGAGCCAAATTAAGAACCAACCAAAAGTTAGCAACATTTACTGGCGTCATCTGACGGGACTCGACTTAGAAGTGGCCTAACCACTCCAAGAGAACCCAAAATTTGAATTGAGAATCTAATTGGGAACAGACAGAAAAACCACAAGCGTCAAAACAGTACTGATCAAGCCTCTGAGATTCGGAAGTGTGTTAATGCATGCGTACTAACAGGGATATAAGGTAAACCTGAGAGATTTTGTTGCGAAAAACTGTCGGGAGTTTTGTAGGCCGTACCTGTGTTTACATCACCACTTTATCATCCCCCGTTCCAAATTCAGTAGAGATCCTAGTAGAGAGAATGGCAATGAAGGCAATGGAACGCCTTATGAACCCCAAGGAATTCGCAGCAGACTAGGACAGTGTTCTGTTTGGGAAGAAGAGATCAGGCAATATCTCAAGGGGAAAAGGATGGCCCCTTTGGAGTGAATTCTGTGATAATGAGGAAACAGGACCCGGGAGTACAGGACATACTTCGTGGGAGAACCTGTCAGAGATCCACAAGAAGAGCTTAGGGAAAGCTCGCAATCCGATGGCAATAGTGTCCTGTTTGGCACAATTGCGAGGCACAGAAGAGGTTGTTAGGACGCTCCGTAGAGAGATAGAGGAGAGAGACAGAACCAGTGAGGGTAGACGTGAGTGAGGTAGAGAAAGAGAATCGACATCTGAAAGAGCAGTTAGCAGCAAGGGACAGAGAGGTGGATGATGCCAAGATGGCACATCAGTCTTGTCTCACGCATTTGAACAGCTTTCAGACGCAATACGATAAGGCCTACCAGGACACGCAACGTGCAGTCTTGGTAAGACAAGAAACAGAACAGCAAGTTGAGAAATTGCAGAAGCAGTGCAATTATTTAAAAGTAGCCCTACGAGCACTCCATACTTCCACGACGGAACAAAGGCAGAGCTCCGTAGACCATGCAAAGTGCCGGAAGCAAATTGCAGAATTGCAATCTCTGCTGTCCGTGCAAAATGGCTTTCAGAGTACATTCGGACCCCAATTAGATCAGGAAAATGGCCCTGATTGGCAGGAATTGAACTAGACTGCCCATAGATACGTACATGGGACATGTACGCAGGAAAAAACCAGAAAAGGAAAGCGCCCCAACCCCCAACCGAACAGGCAGAACACACCCCCATGAATCCTGTGACCACACACCGCAGGGCCGCAGGAGAAGGAGAAGCAGACTTCCTTTACACAACCCAGTTAACCGTGACCTAATTACGGGACGCGTGTGGAAAAATTACACCGTTCCTTCCCACATCCGACCCCCACCAATTTTTCGCAAAAGTCAGACAGCAGGTTACCACGTACGGCCTGGATGAAAAGGAGCAAGTGAAGCTCACAGTTTTAAGCCTCGAACCTTCAGTCGTAGCAGCCCCTCCCGACCCACAGAATGTAGGAGGCACACTCCAAGAGATGCACACAGTGATCCTTGATGCGATCGGCTTCAACAGAGGAGACCCCGTAGAAGGCAAAAGAAGACAGAGCACCCCACAGCGTTTGCTGGACGCTTGTGGATTCACTTAACGCAGTTTTTGGAGAGTTAGCCCGTGCCCATTTGTCCCCAGATAATATGGCCAAATGGACCTGAATTCTAGTCTCCCACGCCACAGAAGTAGGACGAAAAGCTTGCGCAAATTATGACCCCTCAGATGAGGCCCACAATGAAAAATGGGTTTTGAAGAGATTGTCCCGCGCTCGGGAGCAATCAATTGCAGGCAAAACCGCATTTACAACACCCGATGAAGAGCAGGTAGAAATGAACCCAGTTAAGGCACACCAGAACCCCGCATGGGTAAATGAGGGCAGGAACAGCCAACCCCAGCCCAAAGCTCAGGAATTATGGACAGCTAGGACACTTTGCATGAGAGTGCAACGCGCCCCAGAAGCAGCAGAGAAGCCAACAGACAGGCACCCTAAACAGGAATAGGGCAAAGCCGATCCATAGCGTTAGCGCCCGTTCAGAGAATGCAGACACGAACGGCAACGACTGACGGTAATGGGCTCCCCAACTTGGGTCTGCGACACCCTTTGAGACAAGTCCGGTAGACCGGTAGTAGCAGGCAAAGTTTGGGGACAACCCGTGGAATTCCTTTGGGACCCAGGAGGGTCCCGCACCACACTCAATTCCTCCACGATGTTCCAGCGAGACACGTGGCCCACAACAGACACCATTACACTCAGCAGCTTTACAGGCCATTTACAACAGGGACACATCACTGCCCCTATAGCAATACAGATAGGTAACATTGCAACCAAGCACCCCGTAGTTTTAGTTGATCTGCCCCAGACAGCAGAACATATCCTTGGGATCGATTTCATGCGCTCCCATAACCTTTCTTTCGACCCAAGTGAACAAGTGTGTATGGAAAATGGCAAAGGCAGCACGAGCCCCCGCCACGCTCAAAGTAGGAGAGTACGTAAATAGGATTAGCTCAGTAGGAGACTTCTCAGTAGGTTCGACCCTCGAGCCATTAGTGCAGACAAACAGGTTAGGGCAGTCCTGCAGGAACACAAAGCAGCATTTGCACAGCACAAGCACGACTGTGGCAGTTTGGCTGGCTTTGTGAACGTTACAGGTCCCGACCCTAAACCCCAGAAGCAGTACGGATTTCCCCAGGAAGCAGAGGGAGAAATCCCCAAAGTCATAGAAAGTTTGTTGGATCAAGGCGTACTCAGATCAGTAGCCTCCACAAACAACGCACCGATTTGGCCCGTCAGGAAACCGGATGGATCACGGCGACTGACCATTGATTACGGGGAACTGAACAAAGTAACCCCAGTAGCAGCCCCCACCGTAGCCACGAGTCCCGAGACCATGCTCAAACAAGGACTCCAGTCAAAACAAAATTCGGTTTTGGTCATTAGTAATGGTTTTTGGTCCATTCCATTCGCTAAAGCGTGCCAGTACAAATTCGCCTTTACATTCCAAGGGCAACAATACACGTGGACGTGCCTTCCATAAGGCTTCCACAATTCCCCCTCCATTTTCCACTGACAGCTGGGAAATGGATTAGCAAAATTTTCCCGCCCCGATTGTCTGGTCCAGTATGTAGACGACTTGTTACTACAGACAGACACAAAGGGAGAGCACATTTTGCTTCTCGCCGAACTCCTAGCACTCTTAAAAGAAATTGGATGTAAAGTCAACCCCAAAAAGGCCCAGATTCTGAAAGAAAAAGTGATTTACTTGGGAACAGTGATCATTCATGGTAAACGCGAGATCGAGCACAAGAGAATTGACTCGATCGTCAAATTGCCCCTTCCCCACAATGTCTCAGCCCTCCGTTCATTTTTAGGACTAGTTGGTTACGGCCGAAACCATATTGACGGTTTCGCCACTAAAGCAGCGCCCCTATCCGAACTTCTCAAGAAGCAGGCACCTTGGGAATGGCTTCCACAGAACACGGATGCCGTGGACGCTTTAAAAAGAGCCCTCAGCACAGCCCCCGCACTACAGGTCCCAGATCCACTTTCCACGGATGCTATAGAGGTAGCAAGCACCGACCAAACCCTTTCGGCCGTGCTCCTCCAGGAACGCCACGACCAGTTACGCCCCGTAGCATATGCCTCACGCATGTTAGACCCTGTAGAGCAAGGATTTTCTGCCTGTGAAAGGCACCTGCTCGCAGTTTTTTGGGCAGTACAATACTTCGCCTACATTACAGGACTCAACCCCACCACCATCCTCACAGAACACACACCAACACAGCTACTGTTAGACGGCCGACTTAAAGATGGCACAGTCAGCCAAATCCGCGCAGCCCGTTGGACCCTTCTTTTACAGGGACGGGACATCACGGTAAAGAGAACCAAGACCCACACCTTCCTTGCCGATAATTTGCAGTATGCAGGCACCCCTCAGAATGTGAGATCATCACCACAAAACAGAACAGAGGCCCATTTATTCCCAAAACACCCCCCAGGAAAACAGGTAGTAGACCCCAGAGACCCCAGCCCACAGACACGTGCTCACCCCTAAGGATTTATGTGGATGGCTCATCCACAGTGTTAAACGGAAAGAGAATTACCGGTTGCGGTATATACGTAGAGGACGCGCAGGGACGCGCTCTAGATGAAATTTCCTTGAAGTTGCCAGGACACTTAGGCTCGCAGGCAGCAGAGCTGGCAGCAATTGCATATATTGTAGACCACCCAGGCTCGTTCCCGACCCCAGCAGACATCTATTCGGACAGCTTGTATGTCTGCAATAGTTTGACAGAGTTCCTACCACTCTGGGAAACAAGAGGATTTGTTTCCGCGGACAGTAAACCCCTACCCTCAGCCCCATTACCCCGCCATATCTTAGAGACAGCGAAGGATAGGAGATACGGCATAATTAAGGTTCGCAGTCATCACCGTTCTTCCCCCCCCTGGAAACGTTAAAGCAGACGCCCTAGCGAAGGCAGGCTCCAGGCATGGTTATTTTTGGAACCCCCCCAAAAGCACCCCAGTACACGCAGTTCAGGTCTCACAGACCAACATTCAGGATTTAGCGAAGGCCCAGAAAGAGGACGAGAAACTCAGGGAACAAACAAAGAACAAACAAAGAACAAAGAAATGTACAGCACAGGAACAGGCCCTTCGGCCCTCCAAGCCCGTGCCGACCATGCTGCCCGATGAACTACAATCTTCTACACTTCCTGGGTCCGTATCCTTCTATTCCCATCCTATTCATGTATTTGTCAAGATGCCCATTAAATGTCACTATCGTCCCTGCTTCCACTACCTCCTCCGGTAGTGAGTTCCAGGTACCCACTACCCTCTGCGTAAAAAACTTGCCTCGTACATCTACTCTAAACCTTGCCCCTCTCACCTTAAACCTATGCCCCCTAGTAATTGACTCCTCTACCCCGGGGAAAAGCCTCTGACTATCCACTCTGTCTGTGCCCCTCATAATTTTGTAGACCTCTATCAGGTCGCCCCTCAACCTCATTCGTTCCAGTGAGAACAAACCGAGTTTATTCAACTGCTCCTCATAGCTAATGCCCTCCATACCAGGCAACATTCTGGTAAATCTCTTCTGCACCCTCTCTATAGCCTCCACATCCTTCTGGTAGTGTGGCGACCAAAATTGAACACTATACTCCAAGTGTGGCCTAACTAAGGTTCTATACAGCTGCAACATGATTTGCCAATTCTTATACTCAACGCCCCGGCCAATGTAGGCAAGCATGCTGTATGCCTTCTTGACTACCTTCTCCACCTGTGTTGCCCCTTTCAGTGACCTGTGCACCTGTACTCCTAGATCTCTTTGACTTTCAATACTCTTGAGGGTTCTACCATTCACTGTATATTCCCTACCTGCATTAGACCTTCCAAAATGCATTACCTCACATTTGTCCGGATTAAACTCCATCTGCCATCTCTCCGCCCAAGTCTCCAAACAATCTAAATCCTGCTGTATCCTCTGACAGTCCTCATCGCTATCCGCAATTCCACCAACCTTTGTGTCGTCTGCAAACTTACTAATCAGACCAGTTACATTTTCCTCCAAATCATTTATATATACTACAAACAGCAAAGGTCCCAGCACTGATCCCTGTGGAACACCACTGGTCACAGCACTCCAA
This sequence comes from Scyliorhinus torazame, assembly GCF_047496885.1. Classification (NCBI taxonomy): domain Eukaryota; kingdom Metazoa; phylum Chordata; class Chondrichthyes; order Carcharhiniformes; family Scyliorhinidae; genus Scyliorhinus; species Scyliorhinus torazame. The sequence goes on from NC_092714.1 coordinate 2,525,466, forward strand.
TTAGAAAAGCATCCTTCCATTGCTACTCTCTGCCTTCTATGACCTAGCCAGTTCTGTATCCACCTTGCCAGCTCACCCCTGATCCCGTGTGACTTCACCTTTTGTACTAGTCTACCATGAGGGACCTTGTCAAAGGCCTTACTGAAGTCCATATAGACAACATCCACTGCCCTACTTGCATCAATCATCTCAGTGACCTCCTCGAAAAGCTCTATCAAGTTAGTGAGACACGACCTCCCCTTCACAAAACCATGCTGCCTCTCACTAATACGTCCATTTGCTTCCAAATGGGAGTAGATCCTGTCTCGAAGAATTCTCTCCAGTAATTTTCCTACCACTGAAGTAAGGCTCACCGGCCTGTAGTTCCCTGGATTATCCTTGCTACCCTTCTTAAACAGAGGAACAACATTGGCTATTCTCCAGTCCTCCGGGACATCACCTGAAGACAGTGAGGATCCAAAGATTTCTGTCAAGGCCTCAGCAATTTCCTCTCCAGCCTCCTTCAGTATTCTGGGGTAGATCCCATCAGGCCCTGGGGACTTATCTACCTTAATATTTTTTAAGACACCCAACACCTCGTCTTTTTGGACCTCAATGTGACCCAGGCTATCTACACACCCTTCTCCAGACTCAACATCTACCAATTTCTTCTCTTTGGTGAATACTGATGCAAAGTATTAATTTAGTACCTCGTCCATTTCCTCTGGCTCCACACATAGATTCCCTTGCCTATCCTTCACTGGGCCAACCCATTCCCTGGCTACCCTCTTGCTTTTTATGTACGTGTAAAAAGCCTTGGGATTTTCCTTAACCCTATTTGCCAATGACTTTTCGTGACTCCTTCTAGCCCTCCTGACTCATTGCTTAAGTTCCTTCCTACTTTCCTTATATTCCACGCAGGCTTCGTCTGTTCCCAGCCTTTTAGCCCTGACAAATGCCTCCTTTTTCTTTTTGACGAGGCCTACAATATCTCTCGTTATCCAAGGTTCCCGAAAATTGCCGTATTTATCCTTCTTCCTCACAGGAACATGCCGGTCCTGAATTCCTTTCAACTGACACTTGAAAGCCTCCCACATGTCAGATGTTGATTTGCCCTCAAACATCCGCCCCCAATCTATGTTCTTCAGTTCCCGCCTAATATTGTTATAATTAGCCTTCCCCCAATTTAGCACATTAATCCTAGGACCACTCTTATCCTTGTCCACCAATGCTTTCAAACTGACTGAATTGTGGTCACTGTTACCGAAATGCTCCCCTACTGAAACATCTACCACCTGGCCAGGCTCATTCCCCAATACCAGGTCCAGTACCGCCCCTTCCCTAGTTGGACTGTCTACATGTTGTTTTAAGAAGCCCTCCTGGATGCTCCTTACAAACTCCGCCCCGTCTAAGCCCCAGGCACTAAGTGAATCCCAGTCAATATTGGGGAAGTTGAAGTCTCCCATCACCTCAACCCTGTTGTTTTTACTCTTTTCCAAAATCTGTCTACCTATCTGCTCCTCTATCTCCCGCTGGCTGTTGGGAGGCCTGTAGTATACCCCCAACATTGTGACTGCACCCTTCTTATTCCTGATCTCTACCCATATAGCCTCACTGCCCTCTGAGGTGTCCTCCCGCAGTACAGCTGTGATATTCTCCCGAACCAGTAGCGCAACTCCGCCTCCCCTTTTACATCCCCCTCTATCCCGCCTGAAACATCTAAATCCTGGAACGTTTAGCTGCCAATCCTACCCTTCCCTCAACCAGGTCTCTGTAATGGCAACAACATCATAGTTCCAAGTACTAATCCAAGCTCTAAGTTCATCTGCCTTACCCGTAATACTTCTTGCATTAAAACATATGCACTTCAGGCCACCAGACCCGCTGTGTTCAGCAACTTCTCCCTGTCTGCTCTGCCTCAGAGCCCCACTGTCCCTATTCCCTAGTTCTCCCTCAATGCATTCACCTTCTGACCTATTGCTCCCGTGCCCACCCCCATGCCATACTAGTTTAAACCCTCCCGTGTGACACTAGCAAACCTCGCGGCCAGGATATTTATGCCTCTCCGGTTTAGATGCAACCCGTCCTTCTTATATAGGTCACACCTGCCCCGGAAGAGCTCCCAGTGGTCCAGATAACGGAAACCCTCCCTCCTACACCAGCTGTTTAGCCACGTGTTTAGCTGCTCTAGCTTCCTATTTCTAGCCTCACTGGCACGTGGCACAGGGAGTAATCCCGAGATTACAACCCTAGAGGTCCTGTCTTTTAACTTTCTGCCTAGCTCCCTGAACTCCTGCTGCAGGACCTCATGCCCCTTCCTGCCTATGTCGTTAGTACCAATATGTACAACGACCTCTGCCTGTTTGCCCTCCCCCTTCAGGATGCCCTCTACCCATTCGGAGACATCCTGGACCCTGGCACCGGGGAGTCAACATACCATCCTGGAGTCTCTTTCACGTCCACAGAAGCGCCTATCTGTGCCCCTGACTATAGAGTCCCCTATTACTATTGCTCTTCTGCGCTTTGACCTTCCCTTCTGAACATCAGAGCCAGCCGTGGTGCCACTGCTCTGGCTGCTGCTGTTTTCCCCTGATAGGCTATCCCCCTGACAGTATCCAAAGGGGTATACCTGTTCGAGAGGGGGACAACCACAGGGGATTCCTGCACTGACTGCCTGCCCTTTCTGGTGGTCACCCATTTCTCTGCCTGCACCTTGGATGTGACCACAGTTTTAAAGGGAACCTTCCCAGCCCCGTACGACAAGTTTAATTTGGCTCTGTTTAATCACGTTTTCTCATGCATTGCCAGGTATCTTTCGACACCGCCACAAGGTTCAGAACCGAATAATGATCAATGACTCGATACACCAGTTAGTTAAGAACCAACCAAAAGTTAGCAACAGCAGAACATAGAACATTACAGCGCAGTACAGGCCCTTCGGCCCTCGATGTTGCGCCGACCTGTGAAACCACTCTAAAGCCCATCTACACTATTCCCTTATCGTCCATATGTCTATCCAATGACCATTTGAATGTCCTTAGTGTTGGCGAGTCCACTACTGTTGCAGGCAGGGCATTCCACACCCTTACTACTCTCTGAGTAAAGAACCTACCTCTGACATCTGTCTTATATCTATCTCCCCTCAATTTAAAGCTATGTCCCCACGTCCTATACATCACCATCCGAGGAAAAAGGCTCTCACTGTCCACCCTATCCAATCCTCTGATCATCTTGTATGCCTCAATTAAGTCACCTCTTAACCTTCTTCTTTCTAACGAAAACAGCCTCAAGTCCCTCAGCCTTTCCTCATAAGATCTTCCCTCCATACCAGGCAACATTCTTGTAAATCTCCTCTGCACCCTTTCCAATGCTTCCACATCCTTCCTATAATGCGGCGACCAGAATTACAGGCAATACTCCAAATGCGGCCGCACCAGAGTTTTGTACAGCTGCAACATGACCTCATGGCTCCGAAACTCAATCCCTCTACCAATAAAAGCTAACACACCGTACGCCTTCTTAACAACCCTCTCAACCTGGGTAGCAACTTTCAGGGATCTATGTACATGGACACCGAGATCTCTCTGCTCATCCAGACTGTCAAGAATCTTACCATTAGCCCAGTACTCTGTCTTCCTGTTATTCCTTCCAAAATGAATCACCTCACACTTTTCTGCATTAAACTCCATTTGCCACCTCTCAGCCCAGCGCTGCAGCTTATCTATGTCCCTCTGTAACTTGTAACATCCTTCCGCACTGTCCACAACTCCACCGACCTTTTGTGTCATCTGCAAATTTACTCACCCATCCTTCTACGCCCTCCTCCAGGTCATTTATAAAAATGACAAACAGCAGTGGCCCCAAAACAAATCCTTGTGGTACACCACTAGTAACTGGACTCCAGTCTGAACACTTCCCATCAACCACCACCCTTTGTCTTCTTCCAGCTAGCCAATTTCTGATCCAAACTGCTAAATCACCCTGAATCCCATGCCTCTGTATTTTCTGCAGTCGCCTACTGTGGGGAACCTTATCAAACGCTTTACTGAAATCCATATACACCACATCAACTGCTTTACCCTCATCCACCTGTTTGGTCACCTTCTCAAAGAACTCAATAAGGTTTGTGAGGCACGACCTACCCTTCACAAAACCGTGTTGACTATCTCTAATCAAATTATTCCTTTCTAGATGATTATAAATCCTATCTTATAATCCTTTCCAAGATTTTGCCCACAACAGAAGTAAGGCTCACTGGTCTATAGTTACCTGGGTTGTCTCTACTCCCCTTCTTGAACAAGGGGACAACATTTGCTATCCTCCAGTCATCTGGCACTATTCCTGTCGACAACGATGACTTAAAGATCAAAGCCAAAGGCTCAGCAATCTCCTCCCTAGCTTCCCAGAGAATCCTAGGATAAATCCCATCCGGCCCAGGGGACTTATCTATTTTCACGCTTTCCAGAATTGCTAACACCTCCTCCTTATGAACCTCAAGCCCTTCTAGTCTAGTAGCCTGAATCTCAGTATTCCATGACAACATTGTCTTTTTCTTGTGTGAATACTGACGAAAAATATTCATTTAGCATCTCTCCTATCTCCTCGGACTGTAGCCACCTGAGTTGGCCACTTCCCGACTTAAAATGGAGAACCGCAAAGGCTGAAGGGAAATTCAGCCAACACAGGCAAAGACTAGCAAATACAGAAATCATGTATATTGGAACCTGCAAAACAACCAGACAGCACCGAAACCAGAAGCCATCTACATAGTAATGTGCGATTCCCAGGCACAATGGCAACAGTTAAGGTAAACAAAGCCAAGCCAGCAGGAGCCAAGACAAAGGAAGGCCAACGGACACTTAGGACCGCCCAGCGATCAAGGAACCGCTCCAGCATTGGAGAAAGTAATCCAATCACTTGGAACCAGGTACGGGGTCTGCCCCGAAGGGCGGGAAGCCCCTGGGGACTATAAAGTAAAGCCCCCAAGTTCAAATTGTCCTTCTTGACAGGGTCACTCAGCAACGCGAAGCAACCCCTGAGAGTGAACTGTCCAGTGGCCGCCAAACAAGTAAGTCTCAAGTCAACGCTCGCTACGAGATAGGCGCTCCTAGCTACCAGTCCATACCAGCTTTGAATCCTGCAGACTCAGGACCTGAACAAAAGGCCATTTGTTCCCCTCACCTGGTGGGCCAGTCCGAAGCTAAGTAGAGGCCTGTTAGTGATAGGAATAGTCTAGAAAGTACAGTTTATGCATGAGTAGCGATTGACTGTGTGTAATAAATGTGTTTTGATTTGAATCTTACGAATTGGTGTGTTGAGTTATTGATCAGTACTTGAACTTGAACCTCGTGGCGGCATCATAAAGTTACCTGGCGACTCTGGAGCAAAGGTTATAAAACAGCCAATTGAACCAACCAAAAGTTAGCAACAGACTCCAAGCACAACTTCCCACTACTGTCCTTGACTGGCCCTACTCTTACCCTAGTCATTTGTTTATTCCTGACATATATATAGAAAGCTTTAGGGTTATCCTTGATCCTACCTGCCAAAGACTTCTCATGTCCCCTCTTCTTAGCTCTCCCTTTAGGTCCTTCCTAGCTAACTTGTAACTCTCGAGCGCCCTAATTGAACCTTCATGTCTCATCTTTACATAAGCCTCCTTCTTCCTCTTGACAAGTGTTTTGACTGCTTTCGTAAACCACGTTTCCCTTGCTCGACCACTTCCTCCCTGCCTGACAGGTACATACTCATCAAGGACACGCAGTAGCTGTTCCTTGAACAAGCTCCACATTTCCATTGTGCCCATCCCCTGCAGTTTTCCTCTCCAACCGATGCATCCGAAGTCCTGTCTCATCGCATCATAATTGCCTTTCCCCCAGATATAACTCTTGCCCTGCGGTATATACCTATCCCTTTCCATCACTAAAGTAAACGTAATCGAATTGTGGTCACTATCACCAAAGTGTTCACCTACCTCCAAATCTAACACCTGTGCTGGTTCATTACCCAGTACCAAATCCAATATGGCCTCGCCTCTCGTTGGCCTATCTACATACTGTGTCAGGAAACCCTCCTGAACACAATTGGACAAAAACGGACCCACCTAAAGTACTCGAACTATAGCGTTTCCAGTCAATATTTGGAAAGTTAAAGTCCCCCATAACAAATACCCTGTTGCTTTCGCTCCTATCCAGAATCATCTTTGCAATCCTTTCCTCTACATCTCTGGAACTTTTCAGAGGCCTATAGAAAACCCCGAACAGGGTGACCTCTCCTTTCCTGTTTCTAACCTCAGCCCATACTACCTCAGTCGACGAGTCCTCATCAAACGTCCTCTCTGCCACCGTAATACTGTCCTTGACTAACAATGCCGCCCCTCCCCCTCTTTTACCACTTTCCCTGAGCTTACTGAAATATCTAAACCCCGGCACCTGCAACAACCATTCCTGTCCCTGCTCTATCCATGTCTCCGAAATGGCCACAACATCGAAGTCCCAGGTACCAACCCATGCCGCAAGTTCACCCACCTTATTCCGGATACTCCTGGCATTGAAGAAGACACACTTTAAACCACCTTCCTGCCTGCCGGTACACTCCTGCAACTTTGAAACCTTACTCATGATCTCACTTCTCTCAACCTCCTGTGTACTGGAGCTACAATTCAGGTTCCCAAGTCCCTGCTGAACTAGTTTAAAGCCTCCCGAAGAGCATTAGCAAATTTTCCCCCCAGGATATTGGTACCCCTCTGGTCCAGGTGTAGACCATCCCGTTTGTAGAGGTCCCACCAACCCCAGAATGAGCCCCAATTGTCCAGAAATCTGAAACCCTCCCTCCTGCACGATTCCTGTAGCCACGTGTTCAACTCCTCTCTCTCCCTATTCCTCTTCTCGCTATCACGTGGCACGGGCAACAACCCAGAGATAATAACTCTGTTTGTCCTAGATCCAAGTTTCTACCCTAGCTCCCTGAATTCCTGCCTTACATCCCTATCCCTTTTCCTACCTGTGTCGTTGGTACCTATGTGGACCACGACTTGGGGCTGCTCCCCCTCTCCCTTAAGGATCCCGAAAACACAATCCGAGACATCACGCACCCTGGCACCTGGGAGGCAAAACATCAACCGCGAGTCTCTCTCGTTCCCACAGAATCTCCTATCCATCCCCCTAACTATGGAGTTTCCAATGACTAATGCTCTACTCCTCTCCCCCCCTTCCCTTTTGAGCAACAGGGACAGACTCCGTGCCAGAGACCTGTACCCCATGGCTTACCCCTGGTAAGTCCTCCCCCCAACAGTATCCAAAGCGGTATACTTGTTACGAAGGGGAACGACCACAGGGGATCCCTGTACTGACTGCTGCCTCCCAGCCCCTCTCACCGTCACCCATCTATCTTTATTCTTCGGAGTAACTACATCCCTGAAGCTTCTATCTCTCACCACCTCTGCCTCCCGAATGATCCGAAGTTCATCCAGCTCCAGCTCCAGTTCCCGAACACGGTTTCTGAGGAGCTGGAGATGGGTGCACTTCCCACAGATGAAATCAGCAGGACACTGACGGCGTCCCTCACCTCAAACATTCTGCAGGAGGAACATTGCACTACCTTCCCTGCCATCCCCTCTAGATAAAACAAGAAAAAGAAAGAGCTTACCTGTTATTCACTCCCCTTCTCAGCAAGCACTCACTCAGCAACCTCTGCACCCCGCACGATAACACCCGAGGGAAAATAAAAGAAAAACTACTTACCAGTCACCAGCCAATCCCTTACCTGCAGGCTGTGACGTCACGGTTCAACTTCTTTCTACTTCTACCTGCCCTCGAGCCTTCCTCTTGATCTTTACAGTGGTTGTTTGTTTTTGATAGAGGAGGGGGTAGGGAGGGAAACACTGAAGAAGTGTTTCGGGTTTAAGTGTCACTTGACAACAGCTCCTCCACAAACCACCTTCAAGTTAGGGTGAGCACAACAGACGTATGCAAATTTCCACGCAACAGCCAATCAGCAGCTCCGCTCTACTGCCCTCTGCTGGAAGGAACTCAAAAATGGACTGAGGAGAGCTAGAAGGGGGCATGAAAAAGCCCTGGCGGGAAGGATTAGGGAAAACCCCAAGGTGTTCTACATAGAACATAGAACATAGAACATAGAAAATACAGCACAGAACAGGCCCTTCGGCCCACGATGTTGTGCCGAACCTTTGTCCTAGATTAATCATAGATTATCATTGAATTTACAGTGCAGAAGGAGGCCATGTGAGAAATCAGTGCTACACTTATGTGAGAAATCAGAGGATGATCAGAGTGAGAGTAGGGCCGATCAGGGATAGTGGAGGGAACTTGTGCATAGGAGTCTGAGGAGATGGGGGAGGCCCTAAATGAATACTTTGCTTCAGTATTCACTAGAGAGAGGGACCTTGTTGCTCATGAGAACAGTGTGAACCAGGTTAATAGACTCCAACAGGTTGATATTAAGAAGGAGGATGTGCTGGAAATTTTGAAAAGCATCAAGATAGATAAGTCCCCTGGGCCTGACGGGATATACCCAAGGTTACTACGGGAAGCGAGGGAGGAGATTGCTGCGCTGTTGGCGATGATCTTTGCGTCCTCACTCTCCATTGGAGTAGTACCGGATGATTGGAGGGAGGCAAATGTTGTTCCCCTGTTCAAGAAAGGGAATAGGGAAATCCCTGGGAATTACAGACCCATCAGTCTTACATCTGTGGTGAGCAAAATATTGGAAAGGATTCCGAGAGATAGAATTTATGATTATTTAGAAAAACATAGTTTGATTAAAGATAGTCAGCATGGCTTTGTGAGGGGCAGGTCATACCTCACAAGCCTCATTGAATTCTGATGTCTATGGATTTCAGTAAGGCATTTGATAAGGTTCCCCATCGTAGGCTCATTCAGAAAGTTAGGGAGCATGGGACACAGGGAAATTTGGCTGTCTGGATACAGAATTGGCTGGCCAAAAGAAGACAGCGAGTGGTAGTGGATGGAAAGCATTCTGCTTGGAGGTCGGTGACCAGTGGTGTCCCGCAGGGATCTGTTCTGGGACCTCTGCTCTTTGTGGTTTTTATAAATGACTTGGATGAGGAAGTGGAAGGGTGGGTTAGTAAGTTTTGCCGATGACACGAAGGTTGGTGGAGTTGTAGATAGTGTTGAGGGTTGTTGCAGGTTACAACAGGACATTAACAGGATGCAGAGCTGGGCTGAGACGTGGCAGATGGCGTTCAACCTTGATAAATGTGAAGTGATTCATTTTGGAAGGTCGAATTTGAATGCTGAATACAGGGTTAAAGGCAGGATTCTTGGAAGTGTGGAGGAACAGAGGGATCTTGGGGTCCACGTACATGGTTCCCTCAAAGGTGCCACCCAGGTTGATAAGGTTGTTAAGAAGGCGTATGGTGTGTTGACTTTCATTAACAGGGGAATTGAGTTTAAGAGCCGCGAGGTTTTGCTGCAGCTTTATAAAACCCTGGTTAGACCACACTTGGAATATTGTGTCCAGTTCTGGTCGCCTCATTATAGGAAGGATGTGGATGCTTTGGAGAGGGTACAAAGGAGATTTACCAGGATGCTGCCTGGACTGGAGGGCATGTCTTTTGAAGAAAGGTTGAGGGAGCTAGGGCTTTTCTCACTGGAGCGAAGAAGGCAGAGAGGTGACTTGATAGAGGTGTACAAGGTGATGAGAGGCATGGATAGAATGGATAGCCAGAGACTTTTCCCCAGGGCAGAAATGGCTGTCACTAGGGGACATAATTGATTGGAGGGAGGTATTGGGGAGCTGTCAGAGGTATGTTCTTTACACAGAGAGTGGTGGGTGCGTGGAATGCACTGCCAGCGGAGGTGGTGGAGTCAGAGTTGATGTTAGATTTGGATAAATGATCAGCACATCGTGGGCTGAAGGGCCTGTACTGTGCTGTACTGTTCTATGTTCTATGATTGTATTCGCTTACTTCTGTGGTGAGCAAAATTCAGAAGAATGAGGGGTGATCTCAAAGAAACCTATAAAATTCCAACAGACTGGACAGGGTAGATGGGAGAAAGATGTTCTCGATGGTGGGGTGTCCAGAACAAGGGGTCACAGTCTGAGGATATGGAGTAGACCATTTAGGACAGAGATTAGGAGACATTTCTTCACCCAGAGAATGGTGAATCTGTAGGCTTCCTTACCACAGGAAGTAGTTGAAGCCAAAACATTATGTTTTCAAGAAGCAGTTAGATATAACACTTAGGGCGAAGGGGATGAAATGATATGGGGGGAAAGCGGGATTAGACTACTGAGTTGGATGATCAGCCATGATCATAATGAATGGCATAGCAGGCTCGAAGGCCGAAGGACCTCCTGCTGCTCCTAATTTCTGTGTTTCTATCATAAATAGTTGAAGTTCCAGCAATGATCCCTGTAGCGCTGCACTGGTTACAGTTTGCCAAGTTGAAAATGGCCATTTCATACTGACTTTCAGTTTCCTGTTAGTTAGCCAATCTTGTAACCATGCTAATGTACGCATGTTGGCCATTTTCAGCCCCTCGAGCCTCCTCCACCATTCAATAAGATCATGGCTAATCTGATTGTGGTCTCCACTCTACCATCCTGCCTATTCCCAATACACTTTGATTCCTTTGTTAGCCAAGAATCTATCCATCTCTACCTTAAAAATATTCAATTATCCTGTCTCTATCACACTCTGGAAGAGGTAGTTCCACAGACTCCTCACCCTCAGAAAACTTCTTCTCATCTCCGTCAGTGAAGCAGTTGAGGCTCCTTCTTTAAACATTTGTAAGAAAAAGATAGATACCTTTCTAAAGAATAAAGGGATTCAGGGATATGGTGTACGGGCCGGAGAGTGGAGCTGAGTCCACAAAGATCAGCCATGATCTCATTAAATAGCGGAGCAGGCTCGAGGGGCCAGATGGCCTACTCCTGTTCCTAGTTCTTATGTTCTTAAATGGGAGACCACTTATTTTTAAACTGTTCCTAGTTCTGGTCTCTCCCACAAGATCAACACTCATTCCTCGAAACTCCATTGAGTTTAGGACCAACCTATCCAACTGTTGTTCATAAGATAACCCCAACATCCCAAACTTTCTCTGAACTACTTCCAATGCAGTTATGTCCTGCCTTAACATAGAACATAGAACATAGAAAATAAAGCACAGAACAGGCCCTTCGGCCCACGATGTTGTGCCGAACCTTTGTCCTAGATTAATCATAGATTATCATTGAATCTACAGTGCAGAAGCAGGCCATTCGGCCCCTTGAGTCTGCACCAGCTCTTGGAAAGAGCACCCTACCCAAACTCAACACCTCCACCCAACACCAAGGGCAATTTGGACATTAAGGGCAATTTATCATTGGCCAATTCACCTAACCCGCACATCTTTGGACTGTGGGAGGAAACCGGAGCACCCGGAGGAAACCCACGCAGACACGGGGAGGACGTGCAGACTCCGCACAGACAGTGACCCAAGCCGGAATCGAACCTGGGACCATGGATCTGTGAAGCAATTGTGCTATCCACAATGCTACCGTGCTGCCCTTAAGAACAAATAAATCTACACTATATCATTTTCCCATAATCCATGTACCTATCCAACAGCTGCTTGAAGGTCACTAATGTTTCCGACTCAACTACTTCCACAGGCAGTGCATTCCATGCCCCCACTACTCTCTGGGTAAAGAACCTACCTCTGATATCCCTCCTATATCTTCCACCTTTCACCTTAAATTTATGTCCCCTTGTAATGGTGTGTTCCACCTGGGGAAAAAGTCTCTGAGAATAAGTCTCTTAAATAAAGAGACCAAAACTATATTGAGTTGTGGTCTCGCCAATGTCATGTACAGGTGTTGCAAAACAGCTCAACTTTTATCTTACATTTCCCTTGCAATGAATAAAGATTCCATTCCTAATTATTTGCTGGATCTGGGTACCAACATTTGATGATTCATGCACTGGGACCCGCAGATCACTCTGTACCTCAGAGTTCTGCAATCTCTCTCCTGCTTTTCTATACTTCCTGCCAAAGTCGACAAGTTCACAATTTCCCACATTATATTCCATCTGCCAAATTTCTGCCCACATATACAATTTCCTTTCCTGCCTATCTTTGTGTCATCGGCAAATTTAGCAACTACACATTTGGTCCCTTAATCCAAATGATTAATTATAGATTGTATAGATGTTGTATACATTATAAATATATCATCCAACACTATTAGAGTTCTTATCTTAACCTTTCATGCAACATCTTATCAAATGCCTTTTTCAAATAAAAATGCACTACAGCGACTGGTTTCCCCTTTATCCATCCTGCTCACTGCTTCCTCAAAGCTCGGTCAACCTGCTCACTGCTTCCTCAAAGCTCGGTCAACCTGCTCACTGCTTCCTCAAAGCTCAGTCAACCTGCTCACTGCTTCTTCAAAGCTCAGTCAACCTGCTCACTGCTTCCTCAAAGCTCAGTCAACCTGCTCACTGCTTCCTCAAAGCTCGGTCAACCTGCTCACTGCTTCCTCAAAGCTCAGTCAACCTGCTCACTGCTTCCTCAAAGCTCAGTCAACCTGCTCACTGCTTCCTCAAAGCTCAGTCAACCTGCTCACTGCTTCCTCAAAGCTCAGTCAACCTGCTCACTGCTTCCTCAAAGCTCGGTCAACCTGCTCACTGCTTCCTCAAAGCTCAGTCAACCTGCTCACTGCTTCCTCAAAGCTCAGTCAACCTGCTCACTGCTTCCTCAAAGCTCAGTCAACCTGCTCACTGCTTCTTCAAAGCTCAGTCAACCTGCTCACTGCTTCCTCAAAGCTCAGTCAACCTGCTCACTGCTTCCTCAAAGCTCAGTCAACCTGCTCACTGCTTCCTCAAAGCTCGGTCAACCTGCTCACTGCTTCCTCAAAGCTCGGTCAACCTGCTCACTGCTTCCTCAAAGCTCAGTCAACCTGCTCACTGCTTCCTCAAAGCTGTGCTGAGTCAACCTGCTCACTGCTTCCTCAAAGCTCAGTCAACCTGCTCACTGCTTCTTCAAAGCTCAGTCAACCTGCTCACTGCTTCCTCAAAGCTCAGTCAACCTGCTCACTGCTTCCTCAAAGCTCAGTCAACCTGCTCACTGCTTCCTCAAAGCTCAGTCAACCTGCTCACTGCTTCCTCAAAGCTCAGTCAACCTGCTCACTGCTTCTTCAAAGCTCAGTCAACCTGCTCACTGCTTCCTCAAAGCTCAGTCAACCTGCTCACTGCTTCCTCAAAGCTGTGCTGAGTCAACCTGCTCACTGCTTCCTCAAAGCTCAGTCAACCTGCTCACTGCTTCCTCAAAGCTCAGTCAACCTGCTCACTGCTTCCTCAAAGCTCAGTCAACCTGCTCACTGCTTCCTCAAAGCTCAGTCAACCTGCTCACTGCTTCCTCAAAGCTCGGTCAACCTGCTCACTGCTTCTTCAAAGCTCAGTCAACCTGCTCACTGCTTCCTCAAAGCTCAGTCAACCTGCTCACTGCTTCCTCAAAGCTCAGTCAACCTGCTCACTGCTTCCTCAAAGCTCAGTCAACCTGCTCACTGCTTCCTCAAAGCTCGGTCAACCTGCTCACTGCTTCCTCAAAGCTCAGTCAACCTGCTCACTGCTTCCTCAAAGCTCAGTCAACCTGCTCACTGCTTCCTCAAAGCTCGGTCAACCTGCTCACTGCTTCTTCAAAGCTCAGTCAACCTGCTCACTGCTTCCTCAAAGCTCAGTCAACCTGCTCACTGCGTCCTCAAAGCTCGGTCAACCTGCTCACTGCTTCCTCAAAGCTCAGTCAACCTGCTCACTGCTTCCTCAAAGCTCAGTCAACCTGCTCACTGCGTCCTCAAAGCTCAGTCAACCTGCTCACTGCTTCCTCAAAGCTCAGTCAACCTGCTCACTGCTTCTTCAAAGCTCAGTCAACCTGCTCACTGCTTCCTCAAAGCTCAGTCAACCTGCTCACTGCGTCCTCAAAGCTCGGTCAACCTGCTCACTGCTTCCTCAAAGCTCAGTCAACCTGCTCACTGCTTCCTCAAAGCTCAGTCAACCTGCTCACTGCGTCCTCAAAGCTCAGTCAACCTGCTCACTGCTTCCTCAAAGCTCAGTCAACCTGCTCACTGCTTCCTCAAAGCTCAGTCAACCTGCTCACTGCTTCCTCAAAGCTCGGTCAACCTGCTCACTGCTTCCTCAAAGCTCAGTCAACCTGCTCACTGCTTCCTCAAAGCTCGGTCAACCTGCTCACTGCTTCCTCAAAGCTCAGTCAACCTGCTCACTGCTTCCTCAAAGCTCGGTCAACCTGCTCACTGCTTCCTCAAAGCTGTGCTGAGTCAACCTGATCATATTATGATTTTCCAAATGTTCTTCTACTAACTTCTTAATAATGGTTTCTAGTATTTTCCCAATGATTGATGTTCAGCTAACAAGCCTACAGTTTTCTGCTTTCTCTGTCTTTCCATTCTGAATAGACGTGTGACATTTGTGGTTTTCCTATCCGTTGTGACCTTTCCAGAACCTCGGAAATTTTGGAAGATCACTACCAATGCATCTACTATCTCTGTAGCTACTGATCCTGGGATGCAAGCCATCAGGACCAGGGGACCTGTCAGCCTTTAGTCCCATTAAATTTCCTCGTACTTATTCACCCATGATCATGTCTGTTTTACATTCCTCTATCCCTTTTGCCTCCTGCTTTTCTACTATTCTTGGGATGTTTTTGTGTCTCTATTATAGAGACAGAATAATTGTTCAAAGTCTCTGCCATGTCCTTGCTTCGCATTATTCATTCCCAGTCTCACCCTCGAAGGGACCAATGTTCACATTAGCTGGTCCTTTCTTTGTTTATATACTTGGAAAAGAAGATTTTATCATCTGATTTTATATTCCTTGCTAGTTTTAAGTCATCCTTTGGTGGTTTCTAAAACTTTCCAAATCCTCTGGCCTATCACTTTTGTAAACTTTTTTTCCAATTTGATACCATCCTTAACTTCCTCTGTAAGCCACAAATGGTGTATCCTTCTCATATATTCAATTGAGCATTATGTATTATCTCCTTAAATGTCTGTCATTGTTTCTCTACAGTTTTAACTGCGTGGCAAAACTTGGTTCCAACTCCATCTACAAGTTTGCTGACGATACGACCATAGTGGACCAGATCTCGAATAACGATGAGTCCGAATACAGGAGGGAGATCGAGAACCTAGTGGAGTGGTGTAGCGACAACAATCTCTCCCTCAATGCCAGCAAAACTAAAGAGCTGGTAATTGACTTCAGGAAGCAAAGTACTGTACACACCCCTGTCAGCATCAACGGGGCCGAGGTGGAGATGGTTAGCAGTTTCAAATTCCTAGGGGTGCACATCTCCAAAAATCTGTCCTGATCCACCCACGTCGACGCTACCACCAAGAAAGCACAACAGCGCCTATACTTCCTCAGGAAACTAAGGAAATTTGGCATGTCCACATTGACTCTTACCAACTTTTACAGATGCACCATAGAAAGCATCCTATCGGGCTGCATCACAGCCTGGTATGGCAACTGCTCGGCCCAGGACCGCAAGAAACTTCAGAGAGTCGTGAACACTGCCCAGTCCGTCACACAAACCTCCCTCCCATCCATTGACTCCATCTACACCTCCCGCTGCCTGGGGAAAGCGGGCAGCATAATCAAAGATCCCTCTCACCCGGCTTAGTCACTCTTCCAACTTCTTCCATCGGGCAGGAGATACAGAAGTCTGAGAACACGCACGAACAGACTCAAAAACAGCGTCGACGTGGGTGGACCAGGACAGATTTTTGGAGATGTGTACCCCTAGGAATTTGAAACTGCTAACCATCTCCACCTCGGCCCTGTTGATCCTGACAGGGGTGTGTACAGTACTTTGCTTCCTGAAGTCAATTACCAGCTCTTTAGTTTTGCTGGCATTGAGGGAGAGATTGTTGTCGCTACACCACTCCACTAGGTTCTCGATCTCCCTCCTGTATTCGGACTCATCGTTATTCGAGATCCGGCCCACTATGGTCGTATCGTCAGCAAACTTGTAGATGGAGTTGGAACCAAGTTTTGCCACGCAGTCGTGTGTGTACAGGGAGTTGAGTAGGGGGCTAAGTACGCAGCCTTGCGGGGAGCCGGTGTTGAGGACTATTGTGGAGGAGGTGTTGTTGTTCATTCTTACTGATTGTGGTCTGTTGGTCAGAAAATCGAGGATCCAGTTGCAGAGTAGGGAGCCAAGTCCTAGGTTTTGGAGCTTTGATATGAGCTTGGCTGGGATTATGGTGTTGAAGGCGGAGCTGTAGTCAATAAATAGGAGTCTAATGTAGGAGAATTTGATTTGCTCAATCTAGATGAAGATCATCTACAATTATTCCAGTTTACAAGAATTTTGATAAGCCAATAAGGGAAAAATAAATGAAGTATAAGCTAATAGGGTTAGATGAGGATGGATGGGAGGAAGCAAGTGTGGAGCATAAACATGGAATTGGCCAGAGGAGCTGAATGATCTTTGCATGCGCTGTAGATCAATGTAACTACATATATCCCTTTACCTCAGCTTCAATTGGATTTTTCACATTACTTCTTAATGCTATTTGTTGAAAGAAGACAAAAATTCCAAGGAGGTCTGCAACCAAACCAAGATGCAGTAATAATGGCAGTGAATACTGCGAATGCACAATGCAATAGAAGCACCATCGGAACCCTGCTCAAATAATCAATACATGGAGCATGAAGTGCACAACTGGACACAGCGCAAATCTGAGGGTAACTGGAGAAACTCTTGTCAACCCCGCTTCAATTCCTGGGCAGCACAGTGGTTAGCACTGCTGCCTCACGGCACCGAGGTCCCAGGTTCGACCCCAGCCCTGGATCACTGTCAACGTGGAGATTGCACATTGTCCCGGTGTCTGCATGGGTTTCACCCCTACAACCCTAAGATGAGCAGGGTAGGTGGATTAGCCACACTAAATTGCTCCTTAATTGGGAAAAAAATAATTGGGTACTCGAAGTTTATTAAAAAAAAGAAAAAAAACTCGGCTTCAATCCCTCTTCACATACCAGACAGTCAGCATCTCACTATCACCTGAAATATTCTGCTCAGAAAGTGACTTGAAAACAGTCTTATTGTGAACAGCTCCTGGCTGCACCCAATTTTTAGAAAATAAATTTAGAGCACCCAATCATTTCTTCCCAAGGGGCAATTTAACGTGGCCAATCCGCCTGCATATAGAATCACAGAATTTACAGTGCAGAAGGAGGGCCATTCAGCCCAACAAGTCTGCACCGGCCCTTGGTAGGAGCATCCAAGCCTCCACCCTATCCCCATAACCCGACCTCGCCTTTTGGGCGGCACGGTAGCACAGTGGTTAGCACAGTTGCTTCACAGCTCCAGGGTTCCAAGTTCGATTCCTCGCTGGGTGACTGTCTGTGCGGAGTCTGCACGTTCTCCCCGTGTCTGCGTGGGTTTCCTCCGGGTGCTCCGGTTTCCTCCCACAGTCCAAAGATGTGCAGGTTAGGTAGATTGGTCATGGTAAATTGCCCTTAGGTTAGGTGGGGTTGCTGGGTTATGAGGATAGGGTGGAGGTGTGGGCTTCAATAGGGTGCTCTTTCTAAGAACCAATGCAGACACGATGGGCTGAATGGCCTCCTTCTGCACTGTAAATTCTATGATTCTATGATTTTGGACACTAAGGGGACATCTTTTTTGGGTTGTGGGGTGAGACCAACGCAGACGCGTGGAGAATGTGCAAACTCCACAGACAGTGACCTGGAGCCGGGTCCTCAATGCCATGAGGCAGCAGTGCTAACCACTGTGCCACCTGGGATTGTGAGGCAGCAGTGCTAACCACTGTGCCGCCCTGCACCCAAACTATCTCTCGGAGATAGAAAGATAGCTGCACAGAGATCTCATAATCTTCATTTAAAATTGTTGAATATTCAGATTTCAACTACAAACAGGACTCTAATCAATTTCCTAATCTTTGAGAGAAAATGGAGTTAAGCAAATCTAATTTTTGTAAGTTGATCTAGATTTTATTCACTTTCAAAAATCAAGATTACGACGAGCAAACAATTAGGTCAGAATGCATTTGGGAACTTATTCGCAATTCTATATAAAAACTGAATAAGGTTTAAACATATTTTCTTCTAAAATACACATATTGTTCCTTTAGAAATATACTCAGCGACCAAATCTTTATCAGGCCAAATTCGGTGAATACAAAAGCTCCAGCCATAACTTTTTAAGGTTGAACAGTAAGATGATAACACCAACCTTTGAAATACGTTGCCTGTTCACAGCATAGCCCCTCACTCCTCGCTAATGCATTGCCAACCTCTTGGGAGGACCGTGACAATCCTATCTGGACCCGGACAATCTCTCTGGACCCTGACATTGAGCAGCAAGCAGCTGACTGCCTGTGATATAGCAAACTAAGTCAACGTTGCTTCTCTCACAGGACGGAACAATGAATGGTTGTATTAAAAGACATTTACAACTTTGTAATGACTCTTTGATATGTACTTATTACACCCTGTGGCGAAATACTACTGCCATGAGTAACTACTGCAACTAGAGTAAATGGCTGGAGTTATTCAAGAGGAGTTGTATATTCCAAGTGGATTGGATGGGCAGAGGGAGACAGATGCCAATTTGAAGAGCAAAGCAGCACTCACAATCAGGACAAGCAGCCTTAGGCTCTCGTGCCCGTTTGTCAGTAGGGATAGCATTCTTGTTGAATCTGCAGGTTCTGGGTTCAAGTCCCACTCCAGGACTTGAGCATAGAAATGATGATTATTACTCCAGTGCAGTACTGAGGGAGTGCTGCACCATTGAAGGGGTCATGTTTGGGGTGAGGCATTACACCAAGAAAGGCTCTTTCAGGCAAATGTAAATGTTCTCCTCCCATTATTTCAAAGAAGATCAAGGGTCTTCTCCCCCGTATCCTAGCTTATATTCATCCCTCAATCAACAGACTTGTCAAACAACAGCCTGCCATAGTCACACTCACAGAATCATACCTTACAGACAATGTCCGGAACTCCACTCTCACCATTCCTGGGTATGTCCTGTCTCACCGGCAGGTCAGACCCAACAGAGGGGGCGACACAGTGGGATACAGTCAGGAGGGAGTTTCCTGCGAGTCCTCAACTTCCACTCTGGACCCCAGGAAGTCTCATGGCTTCAGGTTATACATGCGCAAGGAAACCTCCTGCTGATTACCACGTACCAGCCACTATTAGCTGATGAATCAGTACTCCTCCATGTTGAACACCATTTGGAGGAAGCTCGGAGGGTGGCAAGGGTGCAGAATATTCTCTGGGTGGGGGCTTCAATGTCCATCACCAAGAGTGGCTCAGTAGTACCACTCAGACTGAACTGGCCGGATCCTAAAGGACAGAGCTGCTAGACTGGGACTGCAGCAGGTGGTGAGGGAACCAACAAGAGGGAAAAACATACTTGGCCTCATCCTCACCAATCTGCCTGCTGCAGATGATTCTGACCATGACAGTATCGGTAGAAGTCACGGGGCAGCACTGTAGCACAGTGGTTAGCACAGTTGCTTCACAGCTCCAGGGTCCCAGGTTCGATTCCCGGCTTGGGTGACTATCTGTGCGGAGTCTGCATGTTCTCCCCGTGTCTGTGTGGGTTTCCTCCGGATGCTCCAGTTTTCTCCCACAGTCCAAAGATGTGCTGGTTAGTTGGATTGGCCATGATAAATTACCCCTTAGTGTCCAAAAACGTTAGGTGGGATTATTAGGTTACAGGGTGGAAGTGTGGGCTTAAGTAGGGTGCTCTTTCCGAGGGCCGGTGCAGACTTGATGGGCCGAATGGCCTCCTTCTGCACTGTAAATTCTATGAAGTGACCACCGCACAGTCCTTGTGGAGACAAGGCCCTGTCGAGACTGGAGGGGGAGACAGGGAGGGAGAGAGATTGGAGGCTGATGGGGAAGGGGCAGAGGAGGAGAGGAGTGCATGGTTAAAGACAAGTCAGGGAGAGAGTTTGGGGACTGCAAGAGGGGAGGGGGGGTGGGGGGGGGGGGAAGGAGAGTCTTTGGTGTCTGGAGGAAGGGGAGAAGGGAGAGTTTAGATTCAGAGTGTTTGCCATTTGATGTCAAAGATGGCCAAACGCTGCTGACTGTGGCCAAGCTCATTCCACATTAGAACATTTGATGTCAAATGTTCACTGGTCATCTTTGAGTGCTCTAAACACAATAACCAACATTGTTTCTGTGTTGGGGTTGCAATCTGCGATTACTCCACACTTGGCCCAGTTGAGGCAAGCATCACACTTCATGCTGCCTCCTCATTGAAATGATTTTGGTATACAGCCCAGCACCAAGCACACTGCTGGTTGGTTAGTTGCATACTCCACAGGGGCTCCAGCAGTGTGTGAGGCGAGCACATGTTTCAGCTAACCTGTATATTTTATAAGGAGTCTGCTGCGGTTTTAACAGCTCAATGTACCAAAGCTGCTGCTGACTGTCTGTGATGGATGTGGAGAGATTTCACAGTAACTTCATTAATGTGTTAATGTAAGTCTACTTGTGACAATAATAAAGATTATGTAAAACACAGAAAATGGTTCAAAAGTCAAGAGAGAGACAACCTTCCAGATTTTCGGATAGTGCATTGGCAGCAATTAGTATATGAGGTGCCATGGATTATGGCAGTTCAGGAAGGCAACTCACTACCCCCTTGTTGAGAGTAATAAATGCTGGGCCTTGCCAGCAGCACCTACAGCCTATGAACCAGTTAAGTAAAGGTGAAAAATACAGTATGAAAGTAAACTAGCGGGAACATAAAAACTGACTGTAAAAGTTTCTATAGGTATGTAAAGAGAAAAAGATTAATAAAAACAAATGTAGTCCCCTTAGTCAGAAACGGGGGATTTCATAACAGGGAACAAAGAAATGGCTGAGGAACTAAATTCACACTTTGCTTCTGTCTTCACAAAGGAAGACATGAATAATGTACCAGAAGCTCTCAGAAACACGAGTTTTAGTGAGGAGCTGAAGGAAATTAGTATTAGCAGAGAAATGGTTTCAGGGAAATTAATGGGATTGAAGGAGGATAAATCTCCAGGGCTAGAGTACTTTTTTTTAAAATTTAGAATACCCAATTTTTTTTTTCCGAATTGAGGGGCAATTTAGTGCGGCCAATCCACCTACCCTGCACATCTTTGGGTTGTGGGGGTGAGACCCAAGCAGACATTGGGAGAACGTGCAAACTCCACACGGACAGTTACCCAGGGCCAGGATTCAAACCCGGGTCCTCAGCGTCATAGTCCCAGTGCTAACCACTGCACCACGTGCCACCCTAGGGCTAGAGTACTTAAGGAAGTGACTCCACAAATGGTAGATTCTTTGGGGTCATTTTCCAAAATTGGACTCTGGAACGGTTCCCACAGGTTGGAGGGTAGTGAATGTAACCCCGCTATTCAAAAAGGGAGGTAGAGAGAAAAGAGGGAACTATAGACCAGTGAGCCTAACGTCGGTAGGACGGAAGTTGTTGGAACCCATTATCAAGAATTTCATTGGACAGCATTTGGAAAGCAGTGGTATAATGAGACAAAGTCAGCATGGATTTACGAAAGGGAAATGATGCTTGACAAATCTAATGGAATTCTTTGAAGATGTAACTAGTCGAGTTGACCAGGGAGAACCAGCAGTTGTGGTTTATTTAGACTTTCAGAAGGCTTTCGACAAGGTCTCACATTGCAGATTAATGTTTAAAGTTTTTAAAAATTAAATTTACAGTACCCAATTATTTCTTTTACCAATTAAGGGGCAATCGACCTAACTTGCACATCTTTGGATTGTGGGGGTGAAACCCACGCAGACACGGGGAGAATGTGCAACCTCCACACTGACAGTGACCCAGGGCCGGTATTCGAACCCGGGTCCTCAGCGCCATAGTCCCAGTGCTAACCATTGCAGCACATGCCACCCTTCCAGCACCCTGTGTTACTGACTGTATCTCTACTGATGTTAATCCAGCTCCCTCCCACTGTCACTCAGTAACCCCTTTCCCCCAGCACCCTGTGTCACTGACTGTATCTGTATTGATGTTAATCCAGCTCCCTCATACTGTCATTCCCATCAATGCTATTGTTTACTGGGTCTGTTCCCTGGCAGTTATGCTGAGCAATTCCTCTCACCTTGTTTTGGTTGATGAGATACTTTGGCTGAAGCGGAAAGCCTCTGTTACATTGTCTTGATATAGACACTTCCAGTGACGATGATGTACTGAGCAGTCGCACGTCTGGGGACTCTCCCCCGTGGACCCATAAAATAACCACTTTTTAGCAAAAACACGGCAATTCGTGTGACATTATACAAATGTACAGCATGTGAAGAGTTAATGTTATGTTAAGCCTAGCCACGAGAGGGAGCTAAGGGACAGTACTATAAATTGCACTGGCTCTTAAACTAAGGGGAGGAGTTTAGACTGGAGCTGAAGAAGATAAGGAGCTGAATTCTCCAATAACCGACGCCGAAATCACGTTCGGATCTCCAATCTATCTATATTTTGCTGTATTCTCTGACAGTCCGCCTCGCTATCTGCAACTCCACCAATCTTAGTATCACCTGTAAACTTGCTAATCAGACTACCTATACCTTCGTCCAGATCATTTATGTATATCACAAACAACAGTGGTCCCAGCACAGATCCCTGTGGAACACCACTAGTCACCTTTCTCCATTTTGAGACACTCCCTTCCACCACTACACTCTGTCTCCTGTTGCCCAGCCAGTTCTTTATCCATCTAGCTAGTACATCCTGAACCCCATACGACTTCACTTTTTCCATCAACCTGCCATGGGAAACTTTATCAAACGCCTTACTGAAGTCCATGTATATGACATCTACAGCCCTTCCCTCATCAATTAACTTTGTCACTTCCTCAAAGAATTCTCAAAGTACTCATTAAGAATCTCACCCATTTCCTCTGACTCCATGCATAAATTCCCTCTTTTGTCTTAGAGTGGGCCATTCCTTTCTCTAGTTACCCTCTTGCTCCTTATATACGAATAAAAGGCTTTGGGATTTTCCTTAACCCTGTTAGCCAAAGATATTTCATGACCCCTTTTAGCCCTCTTTATTGCGCGTTTGAGATTTGTCCTACTTTCCCGATATTCCTCCAAAGCTTCATCAGTTTTAAGTCGCCTAGATCTTATGTATGCGTCCTTTTTCATCTTAGCTAGTCTCACATTTCCACCCGTCATCCATGGTTCCCAAATCTTGCTATTTCTATCCCTCATTTTCACAGGGACATGTCTGTCCTGCACTCTAATCAACCTTTCCTTAAACAGCTGCTTCCAATCCACATTCCCTAGCTCCTGCCGAAGAGGAGTTTGGACCAATTAAAAACAGCTGTAGCAAGGATAGCAAAGTTTGAAAATTTATCAGCTGGGAAGAAAATTTATGTCATAACTGAATTTTTAGAATTGACAGAGTTGACCAAGAGACAGGGTTGTCCGCAAGGCGCAAATACAGCTCGATGGGAAAGATGGGAAATCATTCTTTTAAACCCTGCCTTAATGTTTATTCATAACATGAAAAAGGGACAGAAATTTGATAAATCAGTTAGCAGAACAGAGTTGGTAAATGCTTGGGTGGTATATACGGATGGTAGTAAAGTTAAGGAGGACGACGAACAAGCCAGGTGGGCGTCCATTTTTTTTTTTAAATCAGGAAAGAATGCAGTATGCAGGCCCTCTTTTTTCCTAGGAGCAGTAAAAGTAATTTGTACTTTTTAAAATCAAAGCTGATAGCAGCACGGGGACGTAAAATTAGCCAAACAGCGTTTAGAGACTGTATCACTGCAATGATGCTGTGCCACAGGATAGATCATGTCCCCAAACCGCTCGGACGAAGCGGAAAAGGAATGTTTGGTTGTGAGTGGCAAGGGATAACTGCACTTACTAGTATTAAGTAATCAGTGGAGCGGGGTGCCAGGGAATTGAAACCGGTTAGCAGCATCGATAGGACAGATGATAAAGTGAAAATTCATGGTCGGAAATTACTTTCATAAAAATCCGGTCGTAATCAAAATTAAAGAAATTAAAGTAAATGCAGTAGCAATATCCGACATGTATCAGGGAATTTCGGCGGCAGCGGTGCGCAGGGGCCTTCTTGGAGGTGAGTAGTGTATTTAAAAGCCTTACCTTTACAGGAGCAGCCCTTTGGATTTCGGCGGCAGCGGTGCGCAGGGGCCTTCTGGGAGGTGAGTACTTACTTTAAAAAGCCTTGCCTTTACAGGAGCAGCCCTTCGGATTTCGGCGGCAGCGGTGCGCAGGGGCCTTCTTGGAGGTGAGTAGTGTATTTAAAAGCCTTACCTTTACAGGAGCAGCCCTTTGGATTTCGGCGGCAGCGGTGCGCAGGGGCCTTCTGGGAGGTGAGTACTTACTTTAAAAAGACTTGCCTTTACAGGAGCAGCCCTTCGGATTTCGGCGGCAGCGGTGCGCAGGGGCCTTCTTGGAGGTGAGTAGTGTATTTAAAAGCCTTACCTTTACAGGAGCAGCCCTTTGGATTTCGGCGGCAGCGGTGCGCAGGGGCCTTCTGGGAGGTGAGTACTTACTTTAAAAAGCCTTGCCTTTACAGGAGCAGCCCTTTGGATTTCGGCGGCAGCGGTGCGCAGGGGCCTTCTTGGAGGTGAGTAGTGTATTTAAAAGCCTTACCTTTACAGGAGCAGCCCTTTGGATTTCGGCGGCAGCGGTGCGCAGGGGCCTTCTGGGAGGTGAGTACTTACTTTAAAAAGCCTTGCCTTTACAGGAGCAGCCCTTCGGATTTCGGCGGCAGCGGTGCGCAGGGGCCTTCTTGGAGGTGAGTAGTGTATTTAAAAGCCTTACCTTTACAGGAGCAGCCCTTTGGATTTCGGCGGCAGCGGTGCGCAGGGGCCTTCTGGGAGGTGAGTACTTACTTTAAAAAGCCTTGCCTTTACAGGAGCAGCCCTTCGGATTTCGGCGGCAGCGGTGCGCAGGGGCCTTCTTGGAGGTGAGTAGTGTATTTAAAAGCCTTGCCTGGTCCCGTGTCTGTTCTTCTTTTCTGTTTTATTTGTTTTTATATAAGGCGGGAACCGGAAGTTCGACCCGCGGACCTCTGGCAAGTCCCCCCCCCCCAACTGATAAATTCTGGTGGAGAGGAAACCCGAGACACTACACGTGTAGTGTCTCCCACCCGCCCTCCTCCTCTAACCTAATAATAAGACCCATTGGTGTAAGGTAAGTGCCATATTATATTATTATTATATTATTAGCATTGTGCAGGTCAAGGATCGGAGGTGGAGGAGCAGTCTCTGTCAGCGAGAGAACCTGAGAACATCTCAGACACTCAGAAGGTAAGAAGGTAAGTAAGTTATTTTTACTTTTATACCTTTTTTCAAATTGTGTGTGTCGGGGGGAAACTAAAGTGACGTCACAGAAAAGCTCTGGCCAGAGTGGCTGGTTGGGATTCTAACCTAAATTTTTAAAAAATTTGAGTATTTGGGAACTAATTAAACATAATAACTTAATTATAATTTAGAGGATATCTAAGCCAGAGATCGGAGAGTATTATAGTTAGCTATCGCATTTCTATTAGAAATCTAGTGCTAGGAAACAGATAGTTGACAGTAACTTTGAAATTTAAAAAAAAGTATTTAAAAAAAAAAGACAAATTTAAATTAATTGACGCAATGTCAGTTAGAGGGGTGCTGTGCTCTGACTGTGAGATGTGGCAGGTCCGGGAGGCTTCCAGCGTCCCGGATGGCTTCATCTGCAGAAAGTGCACCCAACTGGAGCTCCTCACAGACCGCATGGTTCGGTTGGAGCAGCAATTGGATGCACTTAGGAGCATGCAGGTGGCGGAAAGCGTCATAGATCGCAGTTATGTAAATGTGGTCACACCCAAGGTGCAGGCAGAGAAATGGGTGACCACCAGAAAGGGCAGGCAGTCAGTGCAGGAATCCCTTGTGGTTGTCCCCCTCTCGAACAGGAACACCCCTTTGGATACTGTCGGGGGGGATAGCCTATCAGGGGAAAACAGCAGCAGCCAGTGCAGTGGCACCACGGCTGGCTCTGATGTTCATAAGGGAGGGTCAAAGCGCAGAAGAGTAATAGTAATAGGGGACTCTATAGTAAGGGGCACAGATAGGCGCTTCTGTGGACGTGAAAGAGACTCCAGGATGGTATGTTGCCTCCCTGGTGCCAGGGTCCAGGATGTCTCCGAACGGGTAGAGGGAATCCTCAAGGGGGAGGGCAAACAGGCAGAGGTCGTTGTACATATTGGTACTAACGACATAGGCAGGAAGGGGCATGAGGTCCTGCAGCAGGAGTTCAGGGAGCTAGGCAGAAAGTTAAAAGACAGGACCTCGAGGGTTGTAATCTCGGGATTACTCCCTGTGCCACGTGCCAGTGAGGCTAGAAATAGGAAGATAGAGCAGATAAACACGTGGCTAAACAGCTGGTGTAGGAGGGAGGGTTTCCATTATCTGGACCACTGGGAGCTCTTCCGGGGCAGGTGTGACCTGTATAAGAAGGACGGGTTGCATCTAAACCGGAGAGGCATAAATATCCTGGCCGCGAGGTTTGCTAGTGTCACACGGGAGGGTTTAAACTAGTATGGCAGGGGGGTGGGCACGGGAGCAATAGGTCAGAAGGTGAGAGCATTGAGGGAGAACTAGGGAATAGGGACAGTGTGGCTCTGAGGCAGAGCAGACGGGGAGAAGTTGCTGAACACAGCGGGTCTGGTGGCCTGAAGTGCATATGTTTTAATGCAAGGAGCATTACGGGTAAGGCAGATGAACTTAGAGCTTGGATTACTACTTGGAACTATGATGTTGTTGCCATTACAGAGACCTGGTTGAGGGAAGGGCAGGATTGGCAGCTAAACATTCCAGGATTTAGATGTTTCAGGCGGGATAGAGGGGGATGTAAAAGGGGAGGTGGAGTTGCGCTACTTGTTCGGGAGAATATCACAGCTATACTGCGAGAGGACACCTCAGAGGGCAGTGAGGCTATATGGGTAGAGATCAGGAATAAGAAGGGTGCAGTCACAATGTTGGGGGTATATTACAGGCCTCCCAACATCCAGCGGGAGATAGAGGAGCAGATAGGTAGACAGATTTTGGAAAAGAGTAAAAACAACAGGGTTGTGGTGATGGGAGACTTCAACTTCCCCAATATTGACTGGGACTCACTTAGTGCCAGGGGCTTAGACGGGGCGGAGTTTGTAAGGAGCATCCAGGAGGGCTTCTTAAAACAATATGTAAACAGTCCAACGAGGGAAGGGGCGGTACTGGACCTGGTATTGGGGAATGAGCCCGGCCAGGTGGTAGATGTTTCAGTAGGGGAGCATTTTGGTAACAGTGACCACAATTCAGTAAGTTTTAAAGTACTGGTGGACAAGGATAAGAGTGGTCCGAGGATGAATGTGCTAAATTGGGGGAAGGCTAATTATAACAATATTAGGCGGGAACTGAAGAACATAGATTGGGGGCGGATGTTTGAGGGCAAATCAACATCTGACATGTGGGAGGCTTTCAAGTGTCAGTTGAAAGGAATACAGGACCGGCATGTTCCTGTGAGGAAGAAAGATAAATACGGCAATTTTCGGGAACCTTGGATGACGAGTGATATTGTAGGCCTCGTCAAAAAGAAAAAGGAGGCATTTGTCAGGGCTAAAAGGCTGGGAACAGACGAAGCCTGTGTGGCATATAAGGAAAGTAGGAAGGAACTTAAGCAAGGAGTCAGGAGGGCTAGAAGGGGTCATGAAAAGTCATTAGCAAATAGGGTTAAGGAAAATCCCAAGGCTTTTTACACGTACATAAAAAGCAAGAGGGTAGCCAGGGAAAGGATTGGCCCACTGAAGGATAGGCAAGGGAATCTATGTGTGGAGCCAGAGGAAATGGGCGAGGTACTAAATGAATACTTTGCATCAGTATTCACCAAAGAGAAGGAATTGGTAGATGTTGAGTCTGGAGAAGGGGGTGTAGATAGCCTGGGTCACATTGTGATCCAAAAAGACGAGGTGTTGGGTGTCTTAAAAAATATTAAGGTAGATAAGTCCCCAGGGCCTGATGGGATCTACCCCAGAATACTGAAGGAGGCTGGAGAGGAAATTGCTGAGGCCTTGACAGAAATCTTTGGATCCTCGCTGTCTTCAGGGGATGTCCCGGAGGACTGGAGAATAGCCAATGTTGTTCCTCTGTTTAAGAAGGGTAGCAAGGATAATCCCGGGAACTACAGGCCGGTGAGCCTTATGTCAGTGGTAGGGAAATTACTGGAGAGAATTCTTCGAGACAGGATCTACTCCCATTTGGAAGCAAATGGACGTATTAGTGAGAGGCAGCACGGTTTTGTGAAGGGGAGGTCGTGTCTCACTAACTTGATAGAGTTTTTCGAGGAGGTCACTAAGATGATTGATGCAGGTAGGGCAGTAGATGTTGTCTATAAGGACTTCAGTAAGGCCTTTGACAAGGTCCCTCATGGTAGACTAGTACAAAAGGTGAAGTCACACGGGATCAGGGGTGAACTGGCAAGGTGGATACAGAACTGGCTAGGCCATAGAAGGCAGAGGGTAGCAATGGAGGGATGCTTTTCTAATTGGAGGGCTGTGACCAGTGGTGTTCCACAGGGATCAGTGCTGGGACCTTTGCTCTTTGTAGTATATATAAATGATTTGGAGGAAAATGTAACTGGTCTGATTAGTAAGTTTGCAGACGACACAAAGGTTGGTGGAATTGCGGATAGCGATGAGGACTGTCTGAGGATACAGCAGGATTTAGATTGTCTGGAGACTTGGGCGGAGAGATGACAGATGGAGTTTAATCCGGACAAATGTGAGGTAATGCATTTTGGAAAGTCTAATGCAGGTAGGGAATATACAGTGAATGGTAGAACCCTCAAGAGTATTGAAAGTCAAAGAGATCTAGGAGTACAGGTCCACAGGTCATTGAAAGGGGCAACACAGGTGGAGAAGGTAGTCAAGAAGGCATACGGCATGCTTGCCTTCATTGGCCGGGGCATTGAGTATAAGAATTGGCAAGTCATGTTGCAGCTGTATAGAACCTTAGTTAGGCCACACTTGGAGTATAGTGTTCAATTCTGGTCGCCACACTACCAGAAGGATGTGGAGGCTTTAGAGAGGGTGCAGAAGAGATTTACCAGAATGTTGCCTGGTATGGAGGGCATAAGCTATGAGGAGCGGTTGAATAAACTCGGTTTGTTCTCACTGGAACGAAGGAGGTTGAGGGGCGACCTGATAGAGGTATACAAAATTATGAGGGGCATAGACAGAGTGGATAGTCAGAGGCTTTTCCCCAGGGTAGAGGGGTCAATTACTAGGGGGCATAGGTTTAAGGTGAGAGGGGCAAGGTTTAGAGTAGATGTACGAGGCAAGTTTTTTACGCAGAGGGTAGTGGGTACCTGGAACTCGCTACCGGAGGAGGTAGTGGAAGCAGGGACGATAGGGACATTTAAGGGGCATCTTGACAAATATATGAATAGGATGGGAATAGAAGGATACGGACCCAGGAAGTGTAGAAGATTGTAGTTTAGTCGGGCAGTATGGTCGGCACGGGCTTGGAGGGCCGAAGGGCCTGTTCCTGTGCTGTACATTTCTTTGTTCTTTGTTCTTTGACAGTTTCTACCCGCTTGGATCACTGAGTTAGCAAAAGAGGAGTTTGAGATTCTTCGAGTCTCACTCAGGGATGCAACGATAGGAGGAGGAGGCTTAACAGGCCTTAATCGTATGATGTACGTCAATGATCAGAAAAAAAAGGGAATTAAATGGAAATCCAGAAGTCCTGGAGAGGGCACTTCTGGAACATCCAAACAAGAATAGAAAGATACAAGTTAAGAAATAGGGCCCTCTCCACCTTTGACCTGTTCATTTGGTTTTCAGATGAAGCAAAAATAACACAGACGAAGAACAAGAACGACACTCCAGAGAAGAATGTTTTAGACAGTATGGGGGGGGGGGGAAACTAATGATACAATTGGCTACATATTTGAGGGAATTAAATGAGAGCCCGGAAGAAAAACCTTACGGGTTAGAAACAAATCAAAATATCAAATTATTCCTGAATAGTGAAACCTCCGGTCAGACATCTCAAACTGCACGTTAGCTGATGGATGATCTGTGGTCTCCACGGGGTATGTACTACGCGGTGGAGTTATTCAGGGTCTCGGCAGAGGGCAGCGACTGACGAGGAACCCCTGCATTTTAAATTTAGTCAGTTTAAGAATTTTGGCAGCTTGATGCCACGGTGGGAAATTTGTAACCAATGCAGCAAACAATATGGCATTGGAGAGTGTAATAGTTATTATGGCCGAAATGTCCTGTAAGTTGTTAGGGACTGTTATGTATGGATTCAATTGGGTTGTAACCCCAAAAGTTGACTGTATTAAATGTGCAAGTGGTGTTATTGCAAAGTAAAAAAACAAACAAACAAATAATGGCAAGTATACACTCCATGCTGTAAGGAAAATGATAACGGACAAAAGGGATTTGAAGAAAACTGAGTTATTGTCTCATGTAAACCAGGGCTGGCAGGCTACATGGTTCAGTACAATGTTAGACGTTAGTGTGAGGAAGTCAGGAAGAGAAACAGGATCGATTGAAGCTTCTGCAATTCATAAAGCAAGATAATCAGTGGATAGTACATGATATCATAATTTACCATTCCAGTGAGAAACGGAAAGCACTTCGAAAAAAAATAAATTTTTAATAAAAGAAAAAACCAGTGAGGGATAAAAGACCTTTTTGGTCGCTGATGGACTGAGTTGTGTGCTGTTTCTAAGGGACATGAGGAAGCTTCTACGGTGCTGCTACCCCAAGGTAATCAGATGCCTTGGAGGTAGTGGAACACACGGATATAGCTATTGTGTTACCTTCCTGAGTAGCGACAGCTATGGTTCACGGTGATTGGACTTGAGGCAAGAACAATACAAAGAGTCTATCGACACTGGTCTGCGGGATGGATGAATTTACAATGGATTTCCGTGCACAGTTTACAAATCACGACATGTACACACACATGACAAGGATCGGGGATAGCTGCTAGTCAGTACAACTAGAAGGGGGATATAAATCCTAAAGCAGGATTCAGCTCAGAGTTGCTCTCATAGCTCGGTCATGGGGTTTTACCTGATGCATGGATTGATCATACTCGTTATTATAATTGTATATTGTATAATCATTGGATGCCTTAATATGTGTTGTAAGATGACTATGGCTCGGATGATGCCGATAGACTCGGCCCATCACCACTCGCCAAGATGACATCCCGTTACTGGCGACCGTCAAACCAGAAAATGAAATGAAATGAAAATCGCTGATTGTCACAAGTCGGCTTCAAATGAAGTAACTGTGAAAAGCCCCTAGTCGCCACATTCCGGCGCCTGTTTGGGGAGGCTGGTACGGGTAGGAACCCAGAAGGAGAGCCAGTGGCTGTAAAAATGTGATGAGGTGTTTATGTACGGAATGTAATGAATTGCGGGACGGTCTTCCAGACTAGACATCGATACAGGTTATTAACCCAGGATGTTTATAATGGACACTGGGGGTTTTATGCCTAACCAAACTCCAAATTTGGACCGAGACAGCAACAGGACTATTGTTGGTCGGACGAATTGTAAGCACACTTTTTGACCATCAGGGTGAATACCTACCCAAACATTTCTCTACCAATAGAGACCCTCGTGGCAGAGGTGACAGAAAATATAACATGGCTGTTCTCCACCTGCACGGAACGGAGGTGTAGCGTAACCCAGACGGCAGGCCAATGCATCTGCCACAACGCCACCGGTGTCCCGTTATCGGCGGGTAGCGGAAGGGAATGTTGGTTAGGAGGCGCATAGTAGTTATCATAGAATGATAAAAGGAGAGAATGAGGAATTGAACTAAAGAAAAGAGCATTAAACTGGGATGACCAGTTAGAATAGTGCATTATGGACATTAATTCGGGTTGCAGGGAGTGAACAAAGAGATTGGGCAAAGCATGGAGAGAGGGGGATGGGTAGCTATTAGGATCAGTTCATTGCACAAAGGATACTGCAAAGGATGCTGGGAGAAAGAGGCCCAAGGTGAGGAATGTGTAATGGGCCTATCAGGATCAGTGGTTGTGGAGGTCAGGTTACATGGCCAAGTCCTGGGAAAAGGGCCTATAAGAATCTTGTATTTGTCACCGTTACCGTATTTGGTCATGTGTGAAACTTGATTCGATATTCATGTGGATAAGATGTTATGTGCTTTGTTTTCACACACTTGCTCTGGGGATCTTCGGAACAGTGTTGGTCCTGCTGTTATCAGAGTGAGCCTGGCTTGCAAGCTATTTGAAATAAAATAAACTTCGGTAGTAGGGAAGATGCTGGAATCTATCATCAAGGAAGAAATAGCGAGGCATCTGGATGGAAATTGTCCCATTGGACAGACGCAGCATGGGTTCATAAAGGGCAGGTCGTGCCTCACTAATTTAGTGAAATTTTTTGAGGACATTAACAGTGCGGTAGATAACGGGGAGCCAATGGATGCGGTATATCTGGATTTCCAGAAAGCCTTTGACAAGGTGCCACACAAAAGGTTGTTGCATAAGATAAAGATGCATGGCATTAAGGGGAAAGTAGTAGCATGGATAGAGGATTGGTTAATTAATAGAAAGCAAAGAGTGGGGATTAATGGGTGTTTCTCTGGTTGGCAATCAGTAGCTAGTGGTGTCCCTCAGGGATCAGTGTTGGGCCCACAACTGTTCACAATTTACATAGATGATTTGGGGACCAAGGGCAATGTGTCCAAGTTTGCAGACGACACTAAGATAAGTATTAAAGCAAAAAGTGCAGAGGATACTGGAAGTCTGCAGAGGGATTTGGATAGGCTAAGTGAATGGCTAGGGTCTGGCAGATGGAATACAACGTTGACAAATGTGAGGTTATCCATTTTGGTAGGAATAACAGCAAAAGGGATTATTATTATTATTTAAATGATAAAATATTAAAACATTAAGCAGAGAGACCTGGGTGTGCTAGTGCATGAGTCGCAAAAAGTTGGTTTACAGGTGCAACAGGTGATTAAGAAGGCAAATGGAATTTTGTCCTTCATTGCGAGAGGGATGGAGTTTAAGACTAGTGAGGTTATGCTGCAATTGTATAAGGTGTTAGTGAGGCCACACCTGGAGTATTGTGTTCAGTTTTGGTCTCCTTACTTGAGAAAGGACGTACTGGCACTGGAGGGTGTGCAGAGGAGATTCACTATGTTAATCCCAGAGCTGAAGGGTTGGATTACGAGGAGTGGTTGAGTAGACAGGGACTGTACTCGTTGGAATTTAGAAGGATGAGGGGGGATCTTATAGAAACATATAAGATTATGAAGGGAATAGATAGGATAGATGCGGGCAGGTTGTTTCCACTGGCGGGTGAAAGCAGAACTAGGGGGCATAGCCTCAAAATAAGGGGAAATAGATTTAGGACTTGATTTAGGAGGAATTTCTTCACCCAAAGGGTTGTGAATCTATCGAATTCCTTGCCAGTGTTTGGGCCGGAAAGTGGAGCTGAGTCCACAAAAGTTCAGCCACGATCTCATTGAATGGTGGAGCAGGCTCGAGGGGCCAGATGGCCTCCTCCATAAGACCATAAGAACATAGAACATTGAAAAATACAGCACAGAACAGGCCCTTCGGCCCACAATGTTGTGCTGAACCTTTGTCCTAGATTAATCATAGATTATCATTGAATTTACAATGCAGAAGGAGGCCATTCGGCCCACTGAGTCTGCACCGGCTCTTGGAAAGAGCACCCTACCCAAAGTCAACACCTCCACCCAACACGAAGGGCAATTTTGGACACTAAGGGCAATTTATCATGGCCAATCCACCTACCCTGCACATCTTTGGACTGTGGGAGGAAACCGGAGAACCCGGAGGAAACCCACGCAGACACGGGGAGGACGTGCAGACTCCGCACAGACAGTGACCCAAGCCGGAATCGAACCTGGGACCCTGGAGCTGTGAAGCAATTGTGCTATCCACTGTGCTACCGTGCTGGTTTCCTCCGGGTGCTCTGGTTTCCTCCCACAGTCCAAAGATGTGCAGGTTAGGTGGATTGGCCATGATAAATTGCCCTTAGTGTCCAAAATTGCCCTTAGTGTTGGGTGGGGATACTGTGTTATGGGGATAGGGTAGGGTGCTCTTGCCAAGAGCCGGTGCAGACTCGATGGGCCGAATGGCCTCCTTCTGCACTGTAAATTCTATGATAATCTATGATAATCTCTGCTACTATTGGGGGGCCTATAGAAAACTCCTAACAAGGTGACTGCTCCTTTCCTATTTCTGACTTCAACCCATACTGCCTCATTCGGGTGATACTCCTCGAACTGCCTTTCTGCAGCTGTTATACTATCTTTAATTAACAATGCCACCCCCCCCCCCCACCTCTTTTACCACCCTCCCTAACCTTATTGAAACATCTATAACCAGGGACCTCCAACAACCATTTCTGCCCCTCTTCTATCCAAGTTTCCATGATGGCCACCACATCGTAGTCCCAAGTACCGATCCATGCCTTAAGTTCACCCAACTTATTCCTGATGCTTCTTGCGTTGAAGTAAACACACTTCAACCCATCTCCGTGCCTGCAAGTACTCTCCTTTGTCAGTGTTCCCTTCCCCACTGCCTCATTACACGCTTTGGCGTCCTGAATATCGGCTACCTTAGTTGCTGGACGACAAATCCGGTTCCCATTCCCCTGCCAAATTAGTTTAAACCCTCCCGAAGAGTACTAGAAAACCTCCCTCCCAGGATATTGGTGCCCCTCTGGTTCAGATGCAACCCGTCCTGCTTGTACAGGTCCCACCTTCCCCAGAATGCGCTCCAATTATCCAAATACCTGAAGCCCTCCCTCCTTCACCATTCCTGCGGCCACGTGTTCAGCTGCACTCTCTCCATATTCCTAGCCTCGCTATCACGTGGCACCGGCAACAAACCAGAGATGACAACTCTGTCTGCCCTGGCTTTTAACTTCCAGCCTAACTCCCTAAACTCGTTTATTACCTCCACACACCTTTTCCCACCTACGTCGTTGGTACCAATGTGCACCACGACTTCTGGCTGCTCCCCCTCCCCCTTAAGGATCCTGAAGACACGATCCGAGACATCCCTGGCCCTGGCACCCGGGAGGCAGCATACCTTCCGGGAGTCTCGCTCGCGACCACAGAATCTCCTATCTATTCCCCTAACCATTGAATCTCCTCCCCCTTCCCTTCTGAGCCCCAGAGCCAGACTCAGTGCCAGAGACCTGGCCGCTAGGGCCTTCCCCCGTAGGTCATCCCCCCCAACAGCATCCAAAACGGTATACTTGTTTTGAAGGGGAACGGCCACGAGGGATCCCTGCACTGTAACCCAGCTACTCTTGTCCTGTACCTTGGGTGTGGCTACCTCCCTGTAACTCTTCTCTATCAACCCCTCTGCCTCCCGGATGATCCGAAGTTCATCCAGCTTCAGCTCCAGTTCCCTAACACGGTCTTTGAGGAGCTGGAGTTGGGTGCACTTCCCGCAGGTATAGTCAGCGGGGACACCGGTGGTATCCCTCACCACCCACATCCTACAGGAGGAGCATGCAACTGGCCTAGCCTCCATCCCCTCTTACCTTACAGAATATAGCTGCCCTGTGGAGCAACTGGATCTCCGCCCTCCGACTCTGCTCCCAGTCAGCTGCACTCTCTGTAAACTCCTGGCTCTCTTCTCACTCTTTGCGGAAATGTAGGAAACAAAATGAAAGGAGCGCCTTACTCCCTCCTCACCTAACTACCTCAGTCACCAAACTCTCACTATAGCACTCAAATGCACCAAATTCAGCACTCAGTGCAAACAGTAAGACCATAAGACATAGGAGCGGAAGCCATTCGGCCCATCGAGTCCACTCCACCATTCAATCATGGCTGATTTCAGCTCCATTTACCCACTCTCTCTCCATAGCCCTTAATTCCTCGAGAAATCAAGAATTTATCAACTTCTGTCTCGGCCTCCATCGCCCTCTGTGGCAATGAATTCCACAGACCCACCACTCTCTGGCTGAAGAAATTTCTCCTCATCTCTATTCTATAGTGACTCCCTGGCTGTGGAGGGGAGTATGGGCAATGATGATATGTCGTCTACCCCCACTCCCTACAGGTCGTTATGTTTGGGCATCACCCAGCGATGTTGCCCGCCGTGGCGGGAGCTGCCCTTCTACATGTTACCCTATGGGAGCTGGAGCAGGGACGGCCCAGGCGGCGGAGGCTGCCGCAGAGGAGCGTGCCGCAGAGGGGCAGGTGGCAGTCGCCCAGGCTGGAGGACCGCCCGCCCGACAGGACGAGGAGGAGGAGGAGGAAATGAAATGAAAATGAAAATTGCTTATTGTCACAAGTAGGCTTCGAATGAAGTTACTGTGAAAAGCCCCTAGTCGCCACATTCTGGCGCCTGTTCAGGGAGGCTGGTATGGGAATTGAACCGTGCTGCTGGCCTGCCTTGGTCTGCTTTAAAGCCAGCGATTTAGCCCAGTGTGCTAAACCAGTCCCAGGAGGAGGAGGAGGATGAGGTGGTGGTGGTGGTGGTGCTGCCACGGCAACGGAGGCGCCCAATGAGGCTCCGTGTGTACCGGCGCCGCTCGTCATACCAGGACCTCACGGACCGGGCATGCAGGAGGCGTCTCAGGATGAGCCGGGAGACCGTCTCCCATAACTGCCACCTGATGGCACACCTGGCACCACGAGGGACTGGGGGTGGACACCATCTCCTGATGGCTGTCAAGGTGATGGTGGCCCTGAACTTCTACACCACGGGGTCGTTCCAGTCGCCGAGTGGGGACCTCTCCGGTATTTCCCAGGCACCGGTGCATCCGCGCATTGCCAGGCACCCTGTACGACATCGCGGACCAGTACATCCAGTTCCCTGTAGACCGCGCCCACCAGCATGCCCGGACAGCGGGCTTTGCTGCCGTGGCCAGGATACCCATGGTACAGGGGGCGATAGATGGGGTGCATGTCGCCACCCGGTCACCAGCGGATAACAGTGCCGTGTTCACGAATAGGAAGGGGTACTACTTCATGAACATTCAGGTGGTCTGTGACCACCGCACGAAGATCCTGCACGTGTGCGCCCGTTACTTGGGCAGTGTGCATGATTCGTTCATATTGGCGCAATCGTTCATCCCTGCCATGTTCGAGGGACAACACCCCCAGCTGAGGGGCTGGTTGCTGGGCGACAGGGGTTACCCATTGTGGTCGTGACTGATGATGCCTATTCGGAGGCCACAGACTGACCAGGAGACCCGCTACAATGATGCCCATGTAGCGACCAGGGGTGTGATGCGCTTCAGGTGCCTGGACCGCTCTGGAGGGGCCCTCCAGTGCCCGTCGGATAGGGTTGGCCGCATCGTTGTGGTCTGCTGCGTCCTGCATATCCCAGCGGAGGGACGATGTGCTGCAGGCAGAGGAGGGGAAGGAGCAACACGACGAAGGGCAGGCCTCCCAGTTGAGGAGGATGGGGGCAATGTACGGGACAGACGGGCTGGACATGGATGGGAGGCTGCCCACCGTTACCGACTGGGCCAGCGCCACGGGACGGGTTGATAGTCGCACGGTTCACAGACTAGGGGAGGTGGGAATCGCCGAATATGGGCATGGACACCACAGTACGGCACCAGCCCACAGCTCCTCATACTGCCCACCACCAGCCACCGCATCACCCGCATGCACTCACCTGAGGCCGACATCCTATCACCCCTCACACACACACTGGCGCCCACCTCACACCCCACCCTCGCACCCATCGGACAGAGCACAGAGGCAGCTTCTGTAGGTGTGAAAGTGATTTTAAAAACAAACAGTTCATACACGTGCCCTCGCCCCTATAACTAATCTGTGCCTTGCACCCATGCCAACTTACTCAGTGTCTAATTGTTTGGCCTTACGGGCCCTTTGACTACATCTAGGTGGTTCCCCAGACGGTACAGCAGAACTGGAGGTGGACTCCTGCGATTCCTGCCCTGTGACTCAGGATCCCTGTGGTGCGGCCCGGCCTGGATGGGCCAGGCTGCGCCTCGGGCAAGTGGGATGGCGAGCTGCCAGCCTGTTCTGCCAGTTGCCCACCAGATGCACCTGGGACGGGGGGGGGGGGGGGGGGGGGGGGATGGGCCCCAGCACCTCCTCCTCCCTCGGGGTGCCCAACGGCCCCCGGGCCTCTACATGGGTCGGAGATGCGAACGGATCCAGCACCTGACGCACCCCATCAGTGAACAGTACAGTGAATGGTAGAACCCTCAAGAGTATTGAAAGTCAAAGAGATCTAGGAGTACAGGTCCACAGGTCATTGAAAGGGGCAACACAGGTGGAGAAGGTAGTCAAGAAGGCATACGGCATGCTTGCCTTCATTGGCCGGGGCATTGAGTATAAGAATTGGCAAGTCATGTTGCAGCTGTATAGAATCTTAGTTAGGCCACACTTGGAGTATAGTGTTCAATTCTGGTCGCCACACTACCAGAAGGATGTGGAGGCTTTAGAGAGGGTGCAGAAGAGATTTACCAGAATGTTGCCTGGTATGGAGGGCATAAGCTATGAGGAGCGGTTGAATAAACTCGGTTTGTTCTCACTGGAACGAAGGAGGTTGAGGGGCGACCTGATAGAGGTATACAAAATTATGAGGGGCATAGACAGAGTGGATAGTCAGAGGCTTTTCCCCAGGGTAGAGGGGTCAATTACTAGGGGGCATAGGTTTAAGGTGAGAGGGGCAAAGTTTAGAGTAGATGTACGAGGCAAGTTTTTTACGCAGAGGGTAGTGGGTGCCTGGAACTCACTACCGGAGGAGGTGGTGGAAGCAGGGACGATAGGGACATTTAAGGGGCATCTTGACAAATATATGAATAGGATGGGAATAGAAGGATATGGACCCAGGAAGTGTAGAAGATTGTAGTTTAGTCGGGCAGTATGGTCGGCACGGGCTTGGAGGGCCGAAGGGCCTGTTCCTGTGCTGTACATTTCTTTGTTCTTTGTTCTTTGTTCACCCCCGGCACCTGGCGCTGCCAGTCCTGGAGGCCCGCCCTGGTATCGACAAGGGTCTGCAAGTTTGCAGCCATGGAGCTCAGGGAGTTGGCCATCCCTGTCTGTGTCTGTACAACGCTGGCCAGCACCTGGGCAATGGCGCCGATACCCTCAGCAATGGCCTGCTGAGACTGGGCCACGGCGTTGAGTGTTGCTGCGATCTGCTGCTGGCTCTGGTTCATGGCTTCCTGTGAGAGGGCAACCATGTCCCGGGCCACGGACGCGCTTGCACGGAAAGCCCCAGGCCTTGCATACTGCAACCCATGTCTGACACCGTCGCACCCATTGCCTCCACCGCAGACGCCACCCATGCGGTTTCGCCTGGGTGGCATGCATGACTGGCACCACTACCTGCTCCTGCACGCGGGTGGACTCCACCTGCGTCTGCAGCTGCCGCAAGCCGGCCGTCACCCCCTTCGATCGCCCCTTGGTCCGTGACTGCATCGGGTCTATGGGAGGGTGTGGGAACTCCAGGAACCCGGGACCCGTCTGGGCAGCAGCTGGTTGCTGGGCCGGGCTGCCCTCCGACTGTCCGGCCCCTCGGCTGCTCCTACCTCCACCTGCTGTGTTTTGCGCACCAGTTAGTGTCCCAGGTGCCTCATCGCTAAAGTGACCAACCGAGGGGGTAAAGGGGGTAAAGGAGGGATGGGGGGGAAGGGAGGTGGGGGTCTCACTTGGTGCTGCGCCCCCGACTGCTTCCGCAACCTCCCGGTCCTCGGGTCCACCTGCAAGGTCTAGGGCCCTCTCTTCATGAACTGTGAGACGCCGGAGAGGTTCACGCCGATTCTGACGCGGGCGGAGGGCCATGGCGCCGATTTTGGAGAATCCCGCCTCGAGACTTCCATTTCATCAGCATCAAAGTACAGAAAGCAACCAATCACATCGTTCTCCCCTTTTTGCAGCCGGCTTTTAAGAATGCTGGCTGCAAACAGCCTTCAAAAGCCTGCAAGCAGACGTTAAAAAATGCGGCTGTACTGCGCATGCGTACCCGCTCATAGGTGTGCATGTGCAAAACTGTGCACATGCGCACCGATGAGCGGACACGCATGCGCAGTATGGCCGCTTTTTAAAAAAATGTTTGTGGCCATTTTGAAGGCCGCTTGCAGCCAGCGTTATTAAAAGCTGGCTGCTGTGGCTGTTGCGCGCGGATTTGCCGCGATGGACCTCTCTGCGACTAGCAGAGGGCAGTAGAGCGGAGTTGCTGATTGGCTGTTGCGGGGAAAAGTTGCATCCGTGCATTGCGGTCACTGCATCCAGAAAGTGTAACTGAGCAAGATACCCTCGGTGTTCAAGTCAAGGCAAGCATTCAGCAGAGGGCAGTAGAGCGGAGATGCTGATTGGCTGTTGCGGGGAAAATTTGCGTCCGTGTATTGCGGTCACTGCATCCAAAAGGTGGTTTGTGGAGGAGCTGTTGTCAAGTGACAGTTAAACCCAAAACACTTCTTCAGTGTTTCCCTCCCAACCTCCTCCTCTAACCAAAAAAAAAGACAATCACTGTAAGGATCCCAGCCGAGTAAAGATCAAGAGGGAGACTCGACGGCAGGTAGAAGTAGAAAGAAGTTGAACCATGACGTCACGGCCTGCAGGTAAGTGATTGGCTGTGACTGGTAAGTAGTTTTTCCTTTCCCTGAGGTGTTATTGTGCGGGGCGCAGTGGTTGCTGAGTGAGTGCTTGCTGAGAAGGGGAGTAAATAATTTTTGTAAAAACTTACTGTTGGGAGTGTAAAAACGGCAGGAGATCCCAGACCCGTGTTATGTTCCTCTTGCTCAATGTGGGACTTCAGGGACGCGGCCGATGCCCCTGACTCCTTCACGTGCGGGAAGTGTGTCCAGCCGCAGCTCCTGTTAGACCGCATGACGGCTCTGGAGCTGCGGATGGACTCACTTTGGAGCATCCGCGATGCTGAGGAAGTCGTGGATAGCACGTTCAGTGAGTTGGTCACACCGCAGATTAGGATTGGTAAGGGAGACAGGGAATGGGTGACCAAATGGCAGAGTAAGAGCAGGAAGGCAGTGCAGGTGTCCCCTGCGGTCATCTCCCTCCAAAACAGGTATACCGTTTTGGATACTATTGGGGGAGATGACTCACCAGGGGAAGGCAGTAGTACAAAGAACAAAGAACAAAGAAATGTACAGCACAGGAACAGGCCCTTCGGCCCTCCAAGCCCGTGCCGACCATGCTGCCCGACTAAACTACAATCTTCTACACTTCCTGGGTCCGTATCCTTCTATTCCCATCCTATTCATATATTTGTCAAGTAGCCAGGCTCATGGCACCGTGGCTGGCTCTGCTGCACAGAAGGGCGGAAAAAAGTCTGGCAGGGCTATAGTCATAGGGGATTCAATCGTAAGGGGAGTAGACAGGCGTTTCTGTGGTCGAAAACGAG
Organism: Scyliorhinus torazame; assembly: GCF_047496885.1. Taxonomy (NCBI): domain Eukaryota; kingdom Metazoa; phylum Chordata; class Chondrichthyes; order Carcharhiniformes; family Scyliorhinidae; genus Scyliorhinus; species Scyliorhinus torazame. The sequence goes on from NC_092714.1 coordinate 2,566,845, forward strand.
ACTCCCGAATGGTATGTTGCCTCCCGGGTGCATGGGTCAGGGATGTCTCAGATCAGCTGCAGGACATACTGAAGGGGGAGGGTGAACAGCCAGTTGTCGTGGTGCATATAGGCACCAACGATATATGTAAAAAATGGGATGAGGTCATACAAGCAGAATTTAGGGAGTTAGGAGATAAATTAAAAAGTAGAACCTCAAAGGTAGTAATCTCAGGATTGCTACCAGTGCCACGAGAGTAGAAATTCAAGAATAGTCAGAATGAATACTGGCTTGAGAGATGGTGCAGGAGGGAGGGGTTCAGATTTTGGGACATTGGAACCGGTTCTAGGGGCGGTGGGACCATTACAAATCGGATGGTCTACACCTGGGCAGGACTGGAACCAATGTCCTAGGGGGTGTTTTTGCTAACACTGTTGGGGAGGTTTTAACCTAATGTGGCAGGGGGGTGGGAACCAGATTAGGAAATTAGAGGTCAGTAAAGAGGCAGCAACTAAAGCCAATAAGGTATCAGATAATAAACTCAATGTGACTAAGGGGAAGAGTAGACAGGGAAGAGATGATGAACGCAAAGGGACAGGTGGTCTGAGGTGCATTTGTTTCAATGCGAGAAGTGTAGCAGGTAAGGCAGATGAATTTAAGGCTTGGATTAGTACCTGGGAATATGTTATTGGTATTACTGAGACTTGGTTGAGGGAAGGGCAAGACTGGCAACTAAATATCCCAGGGTATAGATGCTTCAGGAGGGATAGAGAGGGAGGTAAAAGGGGTGGAGGAGTTGCATTACTGGTCAGAGATGATTTGACAGCTGTGATTAAGGAGGGCACGATGGAGGATTCGAGCACTGAGGCAATATGGGTAGAGCTAAGGAATAGGAAGGGTGCAGTAACATTGTTGGGACTTTACTACAGGCCTCCCAAAAGTGAGTGTGAAATAGAGGTACAAATATGTAGACAGATTATAGAAAAATGTAGGAGCAATAGGGTGGTCATGATGGGAGATTTTAACTTCCCCAACATTGAATGGGACTCATGTAGTGTTGGAGGCGTAGATGGTGCAGAATTTGTAAGGAGCATTCAGGAGAGTTTTTTAGAGCAGTATGTAAATAGTCCAACTCGGGAAGGGGCCATACTGGACCTGGTATTGGGGAATGACCCCGGCCAGGTGGTTGAAATTTCAGTCGGTGATTACTTTGGGAATAGCGATCACAATTCCGTAAGTTTTAGAATACTCATGGACAAAGACGACAGTGGTCCTAAAAGAAAGAGTGCTAAATTGGGGAAAGGCCAAGTATAACAAAATTCGGCAGGAGCTAGGGAATGTGAATTGGGAGCAGCTGTTTAAGGGTAAATCCACATTTGAAACGTGGGAGCCTTTTAAGGAAAGGTTAATTAGAGTGCAGGACAGACATGTCCCTGTGCAAATGAGGGATAGAAATGGCAAGATTAGGGAACCATGGATGACGGGTGGAAATGTGAGACTAGCTAAGATGAAAAAGGAAGCATACATAAGATCTAGACGACTTAAAACTGATGAAGCTTTGGAGGAATATCGGGAAAGTAGGATAAATCTCAAACGCTCAATAAAGAGGGCTAAAAGGGGTCATGAAATATCTTTGGCTAACAGGGTGAAGGAAAATCCCAAAGCCTTTTATTCGTATAGAAGGAGCAAGAGGGTAACTAGAGAAAGGATTGGCCGACTCAAAGACAAAAGAGGGAATTTATGCGTGGAGTCAGAGGAAATGGGTGAGATTCTTAATGAGTACTTTGCATCGGTATTCACCAAGGAGAGGGACATGACGGATGTTGAGGCTAGGGATGGATGTTTAAATACTCTAGGTCAAGTCGGCATAAGTAAGGGGGACGTTTTGGGTATTCTAAAAGGCATTAAGGTGGACAAGTCCCCAGGTCCGGATGGGATCTATCCCAGGTTACTGAGGGAAGCGAGGGACGAAATAGCTGGGGCCTTAACAGATATCTTTGCAGCATCCTTGAGCACGGGTGAGGTCCCGGAGGACCGGAGAATTGCTAATGCTGGCCCTTTGTTTAAGAAGGGTAGCAGGGATAATCCAGGGAATTATAGACCTGTGAGCTTGATGTCAGTGGTAGGCAAACTGTTGGAGAAGATACTAAGGCTTAGGATCTATTCACATTTGGAAGAAAATAGACTTATCAGTGATAGGCAACATGGTTTTGTGCAGGGAAGGTCATGTCTTACAAACCTAATAGAATTCTTTGAGGAAGTGACAAAGTTAATTGATGAGGGAAGGGCTGGAGATGTCATATACATGGACTTCAGTAAGGCGTTGAAAATGTTTCCCAAGGCAGGTTGATGGAAAAAGTGAAGTCGTATCGGGTTCAGGGTGTACTAGCTAGATGGATAAAGAACTGGCTGGGCAACAGGAGACAGAGAGTAGTGGTGGAAGGGAGCGTCTCAAAATGGAGAAAGGTGACTAGTGGTGTTCCACAGGGATCCTTGCTGGGACCACTGTTGTTTGTGATATACATAAATGATCTGGACGAAGGTGTAGGTGGTCTGATTAGCAAGTTTGCAGATGATACTAAGATTGGTGGAGTTGCAGATAGCGAGGAGGACTGTCAGAGAATACAGCAAAATATAGATAGATTGGAGAGTTGTGCAGAGAAATGGCAGATGGAGTTCAATCCAGGCAAATGCGAGGTGATGCATTTGGGAAGATCTAATTCAAGAGCGGACTATACGGTCAATGGAAGAGTCCTGGGGAAAATTGATGTACAGAGAGATCTGGGAGTTCAGATCCATTGTACCCTGAAGGTGGCAACGCAGGTCGATAGAGTGGTCAAGAAGGCATACAGCATGCTTTCCTTCATCGGACGGGGTATTGAGTACAAGAGTCGGCAGGTCATGTTACAGTTGTATAGGACTTTGGTTAGGCCACATTTGGAATACTGCGTGCAGTTCTGGTCGCCACATTACCAGAAGGATGTGGATGCTTTAGAGAGGGTGCAGAGGAGATTCACCAGGATGTTCCCTGGGATGGAGGGTGCTAGCTATGAAGAAAGGTTGAGTAGATTAGGATTGTTTTAGTTGGAAAGACGGAGGTTGTGGGGGACCTGATTGAGGTCTACAAAATTATGAGAGGTATGGACTGGGTGGATAGCAACAAGCTTTTTCCAAGAGTGGGGGTGTCAATTACAAGGGGTCACGATTTCAAGGTGAGAGGGGGAAAGTTTAAGGGAAATGTGCGTGGAAAGTTTTTTACACAGAGGGTGGTGGGTGCCTGGAACGCTTTGCCAGCGGAAGTGGTAGAGGCGGGCACGATAGCATCATTTAAGATGCATCTCGACAGATATATGAACGGGCGTGGAACAGAGAGAAGTAGATCCTTGGAAAATAGAAGACAGGTTTAGATAAAGGATCTGGATCGGCGCAGGCTGGGAGGGCCGAAGGGCCTGTTCCTGTGCTGTAATTTTCTTCGTTCTTTGTTCTTTGACCCTCCCGACACCCGCCTATGACCCACCCTGCGGGCCGCGCCCCTAACTTTGCCAATGTCTGGGTTAACAGACTACAATGGAAATAAAATAGCAACAAAAGGTTCATGCTGCCTCATAGTTCAGAGTGATGACATTAAAATTCAACGCTACCTGTCACAGATACTAAACTACAAATAATCACGGCAGAAACTCTGCGAGATACGACACTTCAGCAAGTGATACAATATCTATGTACTGACTGGCCTAAAGGGAAATGTGCAAACATTCGCAACATCAGAGAATTAACAACAATAGACGACTTTCTATTAAAAGGGGACTGCATTGTAATTCCATAATATCTTAGACAAGACATTCTTGCACAAATCCACAAAGGACTTGTAGAGATGTAGAAGAAGAGCATGGCAATCGGTGTACTGGCCGGGAAGGGGGGGGGGGGTCACCACCACTAGCGGGAAAGCTAGTGTCGGGAGCATGCAGCAGATAGAGGCCGCGGCGCACCCCCCAGCGGGGACGGGGGAGCAAAGGGGGATAAGAGCTAGGGGAAGGGGGACAGAGGGGAGGGCACAGGTGGGGGGAGGGGGAGACAGAGGATGGGAAGGGGACAGAGGGAAAGAAAAAAAAACAGGAGGAGCGGAGCAAAAGCAACAATATGGCTACAAAGGCCACAACCAGGGGCCCGGAGCAAAGACGCACTGCAAGCAACCAATTAATATGGTCTCTGAGCGAAGGGAGATCCCGGTGTGCAGGGGCATATCCACATGGCGGACGCATGGTTGGTGGCCATGTTGGGTGCCACCTGGACAAAAGAAAACCCTGGAGCGCAGGGGTCCAACCACGTGGGGAGAACAGTGACTGTGGCCATCTTGAACGTCCCCCTAACAAAGGGAATACCAGGAGGGCACGGGCGCATCCACCAGGTAAGTATGGATCAGTCCTGGGTCCCAGGGATCAGTTCTGGGTCCTCTGCTGTTTGTGATTTTCATTAATGACTTGGATGAGGGAGTTGAAGGATGGGTCAGTAAATTTGCAGACGATATGAAGATTGGTGGAGTTGTGGAAAGTGAGGAGGGCTGTTGTCGGCTGCAAAGAGACATAGATAGGATGCAGAGCTGGGCTGAGACGTGGCAGATGGAGTTTAACCCTGAAAAGTGTGAGGTTGTCCATTTTGGAAGGGCAAGTATGAATGCGGAATACAGGGTTAACGGTAGAGTTCTTGGCAATGTGGAGGAGCAGAGAGATCTTGGCGTCTATGTTCATACATCTTTGAAAGTTGCCACTCAAGTGGATAGAGCTGTGAAGAAGGCCTATGGTGTGCTAGCGTTCATTAACAGAGGGATTGAATTTAAGAGCCGTGGGGTGATGATGCAGCTGTACAAAACTTTGGTAAGGCCACATTTGGAGTACTGTGTACAGTTCTGGTCGCCTCATTTTAAGAAGGATGTGGAAGCTTTGGAAAAGGTGCAAAGGAGATTTACCAGGATGTTGCCTGGAATGGAGAGTAGGTCTTACGAGGAAAGGTTGAGGGTGCTAGGCCATTTCTCATTAGAACGGAGAAGGATGAGGGGCGACTTGATAGAGGTTTATAAGATGATCAGGGGAACAGATCGAGTGGACAGTCAGAGGCTTTTTCCCCGGGTGGAACAAACCATTACAAGGGGACAAAAATTTAAGGTGAATGGTGGAAGATATAGGGGGGATGTCAGAGGTAGGTTTTTTACCCAGAGAGTAGTGGGGGCATGGAATGCACTGCCTGTGGAAGTAGTTGAGTCGGAAACATTAGGGACCTTCAAGCAGCTATTGGATAGGTACATGGATCATGGTAGAATGATATAGTGTAGATTAATTTGTTCTTAAGGGCAGCAGGGTAGCATTGTGGATAGCACAATTGCTTCACAGCTCCAGGGTCCCAGGTTCGATTCCAGCTTGGGTCACTGTCTGTGCGGAGTCTGCACATCCTCCCCGTGTGTGCGTGGGTTTCCTCCGGTTTCCTCCCACAGTCCAAATATGTGCAGGTTCGGTGGATTGGCCGTGATAAATTGCCCTTAGTGTCCAAAATTGCCCTTAGTGGTGGGTGGAGGTGTTGACCTTGGGCAGGGTGCTCTTTCCAAGAGCCGGTGCAGACTCAATGGGCCGAATGGCCTCCTTCTCCACTGTAAATTCTATGATAATCTATGATTAATCTAGTAAAAAGGTTTGGCACAACATCTTGGGCCGAAGGGCCTGTTCTGTGCTATATTTTTATATGTTCTATGTTAATCCCACAGGAGTGGGGGGGGTGGGGCAAATAGTCCCCATCAGGGTAGTCACCTGGAACCTCAGGGGACTTAACGGCCCAGTGAAAAGATGCAGAGTCTTCACCCACCTAAGAAACATGAAAACCGACAGAGTATTTCTCCAAGAGAGACACCTGAGAGAGCAGGACCGACTGCGGGTAAAGAAGGGCTGGGTGGGACAGGCCTACCGTTCCTGTTACGGGACGAGGGCTCGGGGGGGGGGGGGGGGGGGGGCAATACTAATCAGTAAGAGGACGATGTTCGACAAAGGCAGTTACAGACCGAGGGGGATGTTTGTCATGGTCAGCGGGGCCCTAGACCGGGCACCGGTAGTCCTTGTTAACGTGTACACTCCCAACTGGGACAACACGAAATTCATAAAAAAGACCATGGCGGAAATCCCCGACATAGCGACGCACCGACTGATCATGGGGTGGGGCTTTAACTGTGTATAGGACTCACGGACAAACAGGTCGAAACGGGAAAGACCTCAAACATGGTGAAGGAACTCGGTCGTTTCATGGAGCAGATGGGGGCGGTGGACCCTTGGATGTTCACCCACCCAGGAAAGAAGGAGTTGTCCTTCTTTTTCCCAGTGCATATTGTATACTCTAGGATCAACTTCTTTGCGGTGGGGAAAATCGGTGCTTCCAGGGCTGGTCAAGGTGGAATACTCCGCAATCGTAATCTCCGACCATGCTCCATATTATATGGATGTGAGATTGGAGACAGGCAGTGCCCAATGCCCCACTTGGAGGTTGGACAACGCCCTACTGGCCAAGGTCTTCAGTGAGAAAATATCGCAGGTCGTAGCTGAATATATAAAGATAAACTAGAATGGGGAGGTCTCACCCTCCACGTTCTGGGAGGTGCTAAAGGCCGCCGTTAGAGGGGAAATTATTGCCTCTAAAGTGCAGAGACAGGGAGGAGAGAGCGACTAGGCAGCAGCTGGGCGACTCCATACTGCAGGTAGCGTAAATACTCCGAGGCCCCGACTATAGAGCTCCTGGTGGAGAGGAAAAAGCTACAAATGGACTTTGACCTGCTCTCCACGAGGAAAGCGATGCACCAACTCCGCCAGGCACGGGGGACCCTATACGAATACGGAGACAAAGCCAGCCGCCTGCTGACGCACCATCTAAGTAAGCAGGATGCCACAACAGAGATCGCGCAAATTAGAGTCAGCAGAGGCACATTAGAAACAGACCCGACAAGGTCAACAAAACCTTTGAGGCCTTTTACCAGGGACACCTCAGAGCCCAGCAGGGACTCGGGGATGAAACAGTTCCTCAATGGACTGGACATGCCAGTCGTGGGGAGAACAGGAAACGGGGCCTGGAACCACTGCTAGAACTGGGAGAGGTCATGGAGAGTATTAGCTCCATACAGGCAGGGAAGGCGCCGGGACCGGACGGGTTCCCGATGGACTTCTACAAACAATTTGCGACAGCACTGGCCCCGCACCTCCAGGAGATGTTCACAGACTCACTGGTGAGGGGCACACTGCCACCCATGCTGCCACAAGCCTCAATCTCGCTAATACCTACGAAAGACAAAGACCCAATGGAGTGCGGTTCATACAGACCCATCTCACTACTAAATGTAGATGCCAAAATACTGGCCAAGATCGCAGCCAGGCGACTGGAGGACTGCGTACCAGAGGTGGTCGCAGAGGATTAAAGGGGCTTTGTCAAAGGTGGTCAGCTAACATCGAACATCAGGCGCCCGCTGAAGGTGATCATGACCCCATCCGGGGAGAGAACACCTGAGGTGATCGTCTCCCTGGACGCAGAAAAAGCCTTCGACAAAGTCGAGTGGAAGTATCTCATAGAGGTACTGGAACGGTTCGGGTTCGGAACAGGATTTACCTCCTGGGAAGCTCCTGTACAACGCTACCATGGCACGCATATGGACCAACAACACCAACTCCCAATACTTCCAGCTGACAGGGGCACCAGGCAGGGATGCCCGTTGTCCCCGTTGCTGTTCGCCCTAGCAATCGAACCACTAGCGATCACACTCAGAACAGCAAAGAACTGGAGGGGGATCCAAAGAATAGGCAGCGAGCAGAGTCTCGCTCGATGCAGATGACCTGCTCCTCTTCATCCCGAACCCACAAAGCAGCATGGAAGGAATCATCGCATCCTGAAACAGTTTGGGCTAAAGGCTGAAGCAAAAGCGAGATCTTCCTGGTGAACCCGCAAGGGGGAGGGGCAGCACTGGTGGGACTGCTGTTTAAACAAGCCCGACACAAATTCCGCTACCTGGGGATCCACATCGCTCATCACTGGACGGGAATCCACAACCTGACCAGTCTGACAGAGGAAGTAAAGAAGGACCTGCAGAGATGGCACACACTCCCAGTCCCTCGGGCGGGGAGAGTGCAGACCATCAAAATGAACATGCTGCCGGAGTACTTCTTCCTACTTAGATCCATCGTGATCTATGTCCCGAAGGCCATTTCAAACTCACCGGACAAACTAATTATGGTGTTCGTATGAGGGGCTGGGGGGAAGAATGCTAGGATCCCAAAGAAGGTCCTAAGGAAAATAAAATCCAGGGGGCCTAGCCCTCCCAAACCTACACTGCTATCACTGGGAAACGACAGCAGCAAGAGTGATGGGATGGATAAAGGGGCCAGAAGCTGAGTGGGTGCGCGTGGAGGAAGCCTCCAGCATGGGGACCTTGCTCCGGGCCCTTGCCATGGCGGCACTCCCATTCTCATCCAAGAAACACTCAAGCGGCCCAGTGGTGGTAGCTGCCCTCCAGACCTGGAAACAACTACGGCAGCAATTCAGCCTGAATGAAATGTCTGACAAAGCCCCCACCTGCAATAACCACAGGCTCACGCTGGCACTCATTGACTCCACCTTTCACAGATGGAGACAGGACGGGGGGACATTGACAGTCAGGGACCTATATATTAGCGGTAGGATCACAACACTGGACAAACTGACGGAGAAATTCCAGCGAGCAATGGGCAACGAACTAAGGTACCTGCAGCTTAAAAATGTCCTAAGAAAGCAGACAAGGACATACCCGCGACTGCTGTAACAGAGACTATTAGAAGAACTACTGGATATTGTTCAAATAACGGTCAATGTACATTTTGTTACAAAGTTGTAAAAATGGAAAATTCTTTTTGATCGAAAAACTTTAATAAAACATATTTTTTAAAAAAAAGAACTACTACTGGACGCAGACATTCTAGGCAGAGGGAACTGTAGTGACATGTACGAACGACTGATAGAGATGGCCGACACTGAACTGGACACGACAAGGAGGAAGTGGGAGGAAGACCAGGGGCTGGAATGTCTGCTTTTGGGGCTATGTCCCCACAATGTCATAAAAACTGTGGCCTTTCACGCCAGAAAAACTGGCGTTAAAGGGCCATATATTCCCAGCCCTGCAGGGGGCTAGCATTGAACCAGCCTAAACTTGCAGCTTTTGCTGCAGATACGGGCCCCTGCACTTCCGGGTCGGAGGCCACGCATGCGCACGGCGGCGGCCTCCAGCGACCATGCCGTGCTCCATGGCGGACTCGGACCGCGGAGCTGGACCCTCAACATAGTGCACCCGATCGGCCGCGTGCCTGACCCGGACCGCCCGCCCAAAAATTGCCCAGCCGCGTATAAGGCCCCCCCTGCCCTCCGATCGGCCCGCGCCCGACCACGGTGGCTGCAGACTGAGTCCGCAGCCGTCATGCCTGTTTCCTGACTGGCAGGACCATGTTAGATCCACGCCGTCGGGTCTTCGGCTGGTCAGGGGTGGAGAATGGCGAGCAGGCCTCCAGCAATGGCTGCTGGTAGGTGATTTGCGGCGCGGCGTACTCTCAGAGTACGGCGCTTTTCAGGGCCCGGGGAATAGGGGAACTGGATTCTCTGCCTCGGTGGCGATTTTGGCGATGGGGTGCGGAGAAACCAGCCCCAGGGAGTTTGAAATTGGAGTTGAAGGGATTTTGACGCAGCAAGAAAGGAAGGGGGTAGCAGAGAAGAATGGGGGGGGGGGGCAATAGAGGGGAACCAGAAGGGAGAAAGGAGGAGGGAACATAAACTGGGGAAAAGCACATGGGAGGATAATGGCCACAATAAACACAGCTAGGCGAAAAGAGAAAGAAAGGACAGGGAGGAGGAACGACCCAGACTGATGCAGCTTTACAGCGATAAAAAACTAACCAAAAAGTGGAAATAGCATCAGGGACACCTCTCAGGTGCCCCTCTCACCCTGCTTTGTTTGTAAAAAAAAAAGGTAATGGGGGGGAACCCCTTTCTCGATAGGTGTTTTTACTTGCTTTGTTTTTGTGTGTGCATATTTGTAATTATACCATATACAAAACCATTTTTTTAAAAACATTGTCTTGATATAAAGTCAGTATTGTACCAAAGGAACATAAAGTATTGTAATGCAGCTGTCTTACCGGCTGCTCTGGGTAGGAATCGAGGGTAATTGGCTGCGTAGCCATCATGGTGCTAAGGGAAGCTGGAACAATGTTTGCATCATGAGGAAGGAAGACAGTGACCCTGAAATTACAGAAAGAAAGTTAAGGAGACACTGGTTTGAGAAACGGTTCACAACTTTTGGCTTTTTCTCTCTAATTTTTCATCACAACCACCATGTTCTGACAAAGGCACAAAGCCAGAATTCCTCCTCCGTGTCTCCATCAGTCTGCAATAGGCTGCCTCAAGGTGAAGCCGTACACCCGGGGTAGGCCATCATCAATTGTTTATCGATTTCAGGGCTTTCCAGGGTGGAGCTTGTGGTATAAATCAGAAACTGGGTACAAACCAGAGTCTCACCCACTCTGTAGCAACAACCTTTGCTCAAAAATATTAAACCAGCACATACTGTACACCTACAAAAATATTCAAACACACTCCTCTAATGGAATGGTGTATGGTGGGGTGGATAGTGAGGGAGGGCTCAGAAATGCATGATGTGATTACTAACGTACACAAATCACAGTGTGGCGGCACAAATTATTACGGATTTTTATATATTACTGTGGCAATGAATTGGGAATTGGCAGTGTGTGGAAGAGTGAGAAGGGAAAGCCTTATTGCTCGGAATTTGTCACAAGGCACCAATGAGTAAAATGGGGGGTTGACAAAGGTTAGTGCCAAGGTCAAAGCTATAATCACTGTCACACAAAGATTAATAGTGGCAACAATATGTATATGTGGAAAACATGATTGAAGTACTTAAAAGAATCATTTCTTTAACAGCTTGCGATGAAACTTACACGGAGAAGCAAATATTGGATTCACTCCTAACTAATCAGGCTGGATTAAACAGTGAAGTTGACATATAGGAGCATTTGGTGGATAATTATGGTTGCATTGTTAACTTTTAAAATTAAAATGAGCACAGAACATAATAAAAACTGTCAAGAAATTGGATTTCAGCGGAGTAGACTTTGGAGGGCTTCAATGCTGCGTGAAAAAAACAAAATAGGAAGAACTGTTGAACAGGAAGAAGTGGGAGATAATGCAAAAAAAGTTGAGTGTACCCAATAAACAGTAAAACACTGAGACATGTACAGAAACAGAGGCCTGCATGTCCAAAATCTCCAAAGGTAGTGGACAAATGAGGAAGCGAATGAGAAGTCAATTTTTATATTTTATTTATCATTGATAGGATGTGAGCCTGATTGGCTTGGCCACCCCTAGTTGCCCTCGAGATGCTGGTGGTGAACTGTCTTCTTGAACCCCTACAGTCCATGTGATGTAGGTACACTCACAGTGCTGTTAGGGAGGGAATTTTAGGATTTTGACCGATAAGACCATAAGACATAGGAGCAGAATTAGGCCACTCGGCCCATCGAGTCTGCTGCGCCATTCAATCATGGCTGATATTTTCTCATCCGCATTCCCCTGGCTTCCCTCCATAACCCCTGATCCCCTTATTAATCAGGAACCTATCTATCTCTGTCTTAAAGACACTCAGTGATTTGGCCTCCCACAGCCTTCTGCGGCAAAGAGTTCCACAGATTCACCACCCTCTGGCTGAAGAAATTCCTCCTCATCTCTGTTTTAAAGGATGGTCCCTTTAGTCTGAGATGGTGTCCTCTGGTTCTAGTTTTTCCTACGAGTGGAAACATCCTCGCCACATCCACTCTATCCAGGCCTCGCAGTATCCTGTAAGTTTCAATAAGATCCCCTCTCATCCTTTTAAACTCCCAACGAGTACAGACCCAGAGTCCTCAACCATTCCTCATACGACAAGTTCTTCATTCCAGGGATCATTCTTGTGAATCTCCTCTGGACCCTTTCCGAGGCCAGCACATCCTTCCTTAGATACGGGGCCCAAAACTGCTCACAATACTCCAAATGGGGTCTGACCAGAGCCTTATACAGCCTCAGAAGTACATCCCTGGTCTTGTATTCTAGCCCTCTTGACAAGAATGCTAACATTGCATTTGCCTTCTTAACTGCCAACTGAACCTGCTTGTTAACCTTAAGAGAATCGTGGACAAGGACTCCCAAGTCCCTTTGTGCTTCTGCTTTCCGAAGCATTTCCCCATTTAGAAAATAGTCTATGCCTAGATTCCTCCTTCCAAAGTGTATAACCTCACACTTTTCCACATTGTATTTCATTTGCCACTTCATTGCCCACTCTCCTAGCTTGTCCAAGTCCTTCTGCAGCACGCCTGCTTCCTCAATACTACCTGTCCCTCTACAGATCTTTGTATCATCTGCAAACTTAGCAACAGTGCCTTCAGTTCCTTCTTCCAGGTCATTAATGTATATTGTAAAAAGGTGTGGTCCCAGCACAGACCCCTGAGACACACCACTAGTCACCAGCTGCCATCGTAAAAAAGACCCATTTATCCCCACTCTTTGCCTTCTGCCTGTCAGCCAATCCTCTATCCATGCCAGGATGTTACCCTTAACACCATGGGATCTTAACTTATTTAAAAGTCTCCTATGCGGCACCTTGTTAAAGGCCTTCTGTAAATCTAAATAAATCACGTCCACTGATTCTCCTTTGTCTAACTTGCTTGTTACCTCCTCAAAGAACTCTTAACAGATTTGTCAGACACGACCTCCCTTTGACGAAGCCGTGCTGACTCAGTCCTATTTTATGCACTTCCAAGTGCTTCACGATCTCATCTTTAATAACAGACTCTGAAATCTTACCAATGACCGAAGTCAGGCTAACCGGCCTATAGTTTCACGTCTTCTGCCTCCCTCCCTTCTTAAACAGTGGTGTTACATTAGCCACCTTCCAGTCCTCTGGGACCCTTCCTGCCTCCAGTGATTCCTGAAAGATCATCACCAATGCCTCCACAATTGCCTCAGCTATCTCTTTTAGGACCCTGGGGTGTAGTCCATCCGGTCCAGGTGACTTATCCACCTTCAGACCTTTCAGTTTCCCCAGAACCTTCTCCTTCGTAATGGTCACTGCACTCACCTCTGCCCCCTGGTTATCCTGGAGCTCGAGCATCCCACTGGTGTCTTCCACCGTGAAGACTGATGCAACGTAACTATTCAGTTCGTCTGCCATTTCTTTGTTTCCTATTATTACTTCTCCAGCCACATTTTCTATTGGTCCAATGTCTATTTTTGCCTCTTTCTTACCTTTTATATATTGAAAAAAATCTCTTCCTATCTTCCTTTATATTACTAGCTAGCTTGTACTCTTACTTCACCTTCTCCCCCATATTGCTTTTTGAGTTGTCCTCTGCTCGCTTTTAAAGGCTTCCCAATCCTCTGGTTTCCCACTAATCCTCGCCACTTTGTATGCTTTTTCCTCAGCCTTTATGCTGTCCTTGACATCCCTTGTCAGTCAGGGATGCCTTGTCCTCCCCTTAGCATGTTTCCTCCTCCTTGGGATGAATTTCTGTTGTGCCTCCCTAATAACCCTCAAAACCTCCTGCCATTGCTGTTCCACTGTCTTCCCTGCTAGGCTCCTTCTCCAATCAACTCTGGCCAGCTCCTTCCTCATGTCTTTGTAGTTACCCTTATTTAATTGTAATACTGTTACATCTGATTGCAGCTTCTCCCTCTCAAACTGCAGGGTAAATTCTATCATATTGTGGTCACTGCTCCCCAAGGGTTCCTTCACCTTAAAGTTCCCTAATCAAGTCTGCCTCATTACACATCACCAAATCCAGAATTGCCTGTTCCCTAGTAGGCTCTGTCACAAGCTGCTCCAAAAAACCATCTCTTAGATATTCCACAAATTCCTTTTCTTGGGATCCACTACCAACCTGATTTTCCCAGTCCACCTGCATATTGAAGTCCCCCATGATTATTGTAATATTGCCTTTTTTACATGCCTTTTCTATCTCCTGATTTATTTTCTGCCCCACACCTGACTACTACTAGGGGGCCTGTACATAACTCCCATCAGGGTCTTTTTACCTTTGCGATTCCTCAATTCTACCCACAGAGATTCTGTGCCTTCTGATCCTATATCGCTCCTTGCTATCGATTTAACTTCATTCCTTACTAACAATGCAACCCCGCCCCCTTTGCCCATCTGCCTGTCCTTTCGATAGGACATGTATCCTTGGATATTTAGATCCCAGCCCTGATCCCCTTGCAGCCACGTCTCTGTGATGCCCACATCGTACCGGCCAATTTCAATGTGCGCAACAAGCTCATTTACCTTGCTCCATATACTGCGTGCATTTAGGTACAACACCCTCAATCCTACATTGGCCACCTCCCTTTTCACACCCTCTTCAGTCACTGTATCCTGCACTGTGGCCCTTTTTGATTTTTGACTATGGCTTCTCTGCCTTACTTCCCCCCTTACTGCTTTTTGTTTCTGGCCCCGTTTTACTTCCCTCCGACTTCCTACATTGGATCCCATCCCCCTGTCACATTAGTGTAAACCCTCCGAACAGCTCCAGCAAACATCCCCCCCCCACCCCATGGATATCGGTTCCAGTCCTGCCCAGGTGCAGACGGTCCGATTTGTACTGGTCCCACCTCCCCCAGAACCAGTTCCAATGCCCCAGGGAATGGAGGTGCATGCCTTGGGGCGCAACCCCTTCCGTCCGAAAGCGTTCCCCCTGCACCACCTTGGGCGAGACGACGTCCGGATCGACGCCAGTGGCCGCCGGACATTCCTCCCCGAAGGGAGCCTTCTCCAGAACCAATGGACGAGGAGCCATGTCCGTGTCAGACTTGTGGGCGTCGACCCCAACACGGTTGCCGGTCCTGGGGGCGCCAGAGGCGCCGTCGTTCCGACAGAAACTGGTGCCAGCCCAGGGGCCATACCTTCCACTTGGATGAACCTGTGGCGACTACTCCCGAGGACGTGGAGACGGAGGACGACTGCCTGCAGGTGCATTGTGTGGCAGCTCCCCGTGTGGCCCCCATTAAGGTGACAGTATAGGTCAATGGTCAATGGAGTTGGACACTGGCGCAGCGGTCTCCGTGATCGCCCAGAGGACATTCAACCGCATCAAGCAGGGTATACAGACGCTTACATTAACCGACACACAGGCCAGGTTGGCCACCTACACGGGGGAACCATTGGACATTGTAGGAACGACGATGACCCCTGTTGTTTATGGACGCCAGGAGGGGCGTTTCCCACTTATCGTGGTGCGCGGCCACGGGCCCAGCCTGTTGGGTCGGGACTGGTTGCGCCATTTGTGGCTGCAGTGGCAGCACATCCTCCAAACAGTGTCTGGAGGGTTGACTGAGGTGCTGGGGCGGTACCCAGATGTATTCCAGCCCGGTTTGAGGAAAATAAAAGGGGCCGTAGCCCATATCCAAGTCGATCCAGGGGCCACACCGCGCTATTTCTGGGGGCGCCCAGTGCCTTACACCTTGTCGAGAAGGTAGAAGGGAAGCTCACTCGTTTGGAGACTTTGGATATTATTAGGCCCGTCCGTTTCGCTGACTGGGCAGCACCAATTGTACCTGTAATGAAGCCAGATGCCACAGTTCGCTTGTGCGGCGACTATAAACTTACAGTGAATACAGCTTCCCGGCTCGACCGATATCCAATGCCTCGCATAGAGGATCTCTACGCGAAGCTGCAGGTGGACTCTCGTTCACGAAATTAGATATGAGTCACGCCTACCTACAGTTGGAGCTGGACCCTGCCTCCTGGCCATATGTAACGATTAATACACACCAGGGCCTGTATGAATATACATGTTTGCCCTTTGGGGTACCTCTGCCTGCGCTATTTTTCAACGCGTTATGGAGGGCATCTTGAGAGGTTTACCACGTGTCGCTGTCTACTTAGATGATGTTTTGATTACAGGGACGTCGGAGCAGGAACATTTGGAAAATTTGGAGGCTGTCCTTAGACGCTTTTCGGAGGCTGGAGTCCGTTTACGTCGCACAAAGTGCGTCTTTCAGGCGAAGGAAGTAGTCTACCTGGGTTATCGGGTGGACCGCAAAGGTTTGCACCCCGTCGCAGAGAAGGTGCACGCAATTCAACAGGCCTCCCTCCACCCCTGACTGACACTTCGCATCTTTGTTCTTTTCTCGGCCTCGTAAACTATTACGGGAAGTTCCTCCCCAATCTGGCAACTACGCTGGCCCCGTTGCACCTAAAGAAGAATCATACCTGGGTTTGGGGTCAGCCGCAAGAAACCGCTTTCCGGCGGGTAAAGCAACAATTGTCGTCGCCTGGGTTACTAACCCACTATGATCCTGGAAAGCCTTTGCTCGTCACACGTGATGCATCCCCGTATGGTATTGGGGCCGTCCTGTCCCACACGATGGAGAACGGGGCCGAGCGACCGATAGCTTTCGCCTCCCGCACATTGACTGCAGCAGAAAAGAAGTACGCACAGATCGAGAAGTAGGGCCTGGCAGTGGTTTGTGCAGTGAAACGCTTCCACCAGTATGTGTATGGCCACCACTTCACTATCGTGACTGATCATAAGCCTCTGCTGGGGCTTTTCAGAGAGGATAAGCCAATACCGCCCATTGCTTCCGCACGGATCCAGCGCTGGGCTTTGTTGCTTGCTGCATACGACTATTCTTTGGAGCACAAACCAGGAACGCAGATAGCGAATGCCGATGCACTGAGCCGATTGCCTTTATCGACCGGCCCCATGTCGACCCCCACGACCGGTGAGGTGGTCGCAACTCTAAATTTTATGGACACCTTGCCTGTCATGGCATCACAGATTCGTGAGTGGGCCCAGATGGAGCCAGCCCTGTCAAAGGTTCGGCACATAGTCCTGTATGGTGGGCAGCATAGACAGCTCCCAGGTGAGTTGCGGGCATTTTCCTCCATGCTGTCAGAATTTAGCGTGGAAGACGGCATCCTCTTGTGGGGG
Organism: Scyliorhinus torazame; assembly: GCF_047496885.1. NCBI lineage: Eukaryota > Metazoa > Chordata > Chondrichthyes > Carcharhiniformes > Scyliorhinidae > Scyliorhinus > Scyliorhinus torazame. The sequence continues at coordinate 2,583,845 of NC_092714.1, forward strand.
ACGCGTGTGATTGTCCCGGAAAAAGGACAAGATACTAAGAGACTTGCTAATTGGCATCCGGGTGTGGCCAAAGTGAAAATGTTGGCCCGGAGTTATGTCTGGTGGCCAGGCCTCGACACCGACATTGAGAAGGTGGCCCAAAACTGCTCCATTTGCCAGGAGCATCAGAAGCTTCCGCCGGCCACGCCCCTAAATCACTGGGAATGACCAGGACCTCCTTGGGAGCACTTGCATGCGCATTTCCCTTTCAAGGATCCATGTTCCTTCTATTAATCGATGCCCAGTCTAAATGGTTAGAGGTGCATAAGATGGTAGGCACAACGTCCTGCGCAACAATCGAGAAGATGCGTTTGTCTTTCAGTACACATGACCTCCCCGAGGTGCTGGTCACGGATAACGGCACTCCATTCACAAGTGAGGAGTTTGCGAGGTTCATGAAGATGAATGGCATACTGTAGCCAGTTAAAATGGCTAACTCCCGATTTAGAATGGCGAACGGCAAAGCCAACAGGACACAAACAAGCAGCTGAGGGTTGAGTGTGTTTTTACCTCTGGAAAGGCCAGACAAGATCGATACCGGCAACCATCAGCATAACAAAACACCACCCATCTGCATATTAATGAGCAATCTCCAGGAACAATGAGCAACATTTAGATACATAAAGCCAACCCAGACTCGTCGGCGCCAGCAGAAGCCTACACAAAGGGAGGTGAACGACCACCTCAAGACCGCCCATCGATCAAGGAATCGCTCCAGCATTGGAGAAAATCGAACCAAGTGATTGGGACAAAGTCCAATCACTTGGAACCAGGTACAGGGTCCGCCCCGAAAGGCGGGAAGCCCATGGGGACTATAAGAATCAAGCCCAAGTTCAAATCGTTCTTCTTGACCGGGTCACTCAGCAACGCGAACCAACCCTTGACAGTGACCGGTCCAGCCATCGCTGAAATCGAGTAAGTCTTACTTCAACGCTCGCTACGAGATAGGAGCTCCTAGCTTCCAATCTGTACCAACTTCGAATCCCGCAGGCTCAGAACCCGAACGAAAGGCCATTCGTTTCCCTGACCTGGTGGGCCAGTTCCGAGTTAAGTATAGGCCTAAGTCGTAGAAGTAGCTTAGACGTAGAATTTATGCATGAGTAGTGATTACTCTGAATAATAAATGTGCTTTGATTTAAATCTTACTAATCGGTGTATTGGATTATTGATCATTACTCGGACTTGAACCACGCGGCGGTATCAGAAAGATACCTGGCGACTCAAGAGCAAAGGTGATAAAACAGAGCAATTAAACTAAGGCAAAAGTTAGCAACAATACGCCATATCCGCACCGCCCCATACCACCCGGCTTCAAATGGGTTGGCGGAGCGCGCAGTGCAGACATTCAAACGAGGCCTAAAGAAGCAGTCTTCCGGGTCGATGGACATGAGACTGGCTCATTTTTTGTTTACGTATAGGACCACCCCACATGCGGTGACTGGGGTAGCTCCCGTGGAACTCCTAATGGGCCGGAGACTTCGCACCCACCTTAGCATGGTTTTCCCGGACATTGACGCAAAAATACGCTGCACACAAGAACGGCAGGGACAGGGTTTTTCGCGGCATCAGCCGATTCGGCAGTTTGCGCCCAGTGACCCACTGTTCGTTCGGAATTTTGCTGGTGGTGCCCAGTGAGTTCCTGGCGTAATCTTTTGCCAAATGGGCCCTATATCTTACCAGGTGCAAGCCCAGGGTCGTCTCCAGCGCAAGCATGTAGACCACGTTCGGTCCAGAAGACTATCCCTTCCAAAGATTTCCTGTCCCCGGAGCTCATTTCTACAGCCACAGGGACCAGAAACAATGGAAAGTAGTCCTCGCAATCTTCCTCTGGTGCCGCACTCAAAGCCTGCGCAGGTCATTGCAGAACCGCGCGGAGATAGAGACGCCGAGATGGCAGAGGCAGCGGACTCTGACTCCGAGATGGAGACACAGGACGCCTCAGAGGGGGAATCCTCGGGCCCACGGGCCGTGGATGTACAACCGTTACGCCGTTCATCACGGAAGCGCCGGTCTCCGTCTCGTTACACGCCGCCTGATCCAGCGCCTCGTGCAAATGAGGCAAAACGAGTCCGACACCCTCCTTCGCCAGGGTCTTCGGTGGATTCCTTGGACTTGTGGGGGGGGGGGATGTTATAACCTGCCTGCTTTGTGGCTGGGGACTAATGGCAATCCCACAATCCTTTGGGAGTATGAGCTTCCCCAATGAGGGGGCGGAGAAATCATTAGCAGATTCCCTGCATAAATAGAGCTGGCCAGTTTGAAACTGGCTAGAGGAGAGTGAGCAGCAAGGGAGTTGCTGCTGCTGTTGTATATATATGTTATTGTAATATATGTTATTGTTATATATATCTCAACTCGTGCTGGATTCTTCGTGGCCCTCACGAAATCTGCCATTCTTCTTCCTGCCCTCTTGCGCAGTAAAGCCAGCCATGGTGCCATGAACCTGGCTGCTGCTGCCTTCCCCTGGTGAGTAAACTCCCTCAACAGTATCCAAAGCGGTATATCTGTTTTGCAGGGAGATGACCGCAGAGGACACCTGCACTGCCTTCCTACTCTTGCTCTGTCTTTTGGTCACCCATTTTCTATCTCCCTCAGTAACTTTCACCTGTGGTGTGACCAACTCGTTAAACGTGCTATCCACGACGTCCTCAGCATCGCGGATGCTCCAAAGTGAGTCCATCCGCAGCTCCAGAGCCGTCAAGTGGTCTAACAGGAGCTGCAACTGGACACACTTCTTGCATGTGAAGGAGCCAGGGACAGTGGACGTGTCCCTCAACTCACACATCGCACAAGAGCAGCATGACACGGGTCTGGGATCTCCTGCCATGTCTTAACCCTTAGGTTAACTTATACAACTACAATTCCAAAAAATGAAAGAAAAAATAAATAAATATACAAATGAAAAGACAAACTATTTACCAGTCACTGATCAGGGATAAAAAGCACCTCCTCCCCACCCAGCTTCGAATTCCCACCTAGGTTCAAATTCCCAAACTCACTCTTCACTGTGTCTCACTCTGGCTGTGTCTTTTCTGGCTCACTGGGAGACCCAGTGACAATGAAGGGACAGCGATATATTTCCAAGTCAGGATGGTGTGTGACTTGAAGGGGAACTTCCAGGTGGTGGGGTTCCCAGGTATCTGCTGCCTTTGTCCTTTTAAATGTTAGTTGTCGTGGGTTTGGAAGGTGCTGTATAAGGAGGCTTAGTGAGTTCCTGCAGTGCATCTTTGAGATGGCACACACGTCTGCTACTGCCTGTTGGTGGGGAGGGAGTGAATGTTTGTGGATGGGGTGCTAATCAAGCGGGTTGCTTTGTCCTGGATGGTGTCAAGTTTCTTCAGTGTTGTTAGAAGCAGAAGGTAAATGAGTAGTTAGGGAATGATATTAAACAGGAAATTAGAGATGCATATAGCAAGGGTGCTACAGTAATCATGGGTAACTTTAATCTATATATAGAAGGGCAAATCAAATACTGTGGCGGATGATTTCCTGGTGTGTGTGTACAAGATTTTTTTTAGACCAATCGCTTGGTAGCTGGTGCACAATGGACTGAAGGACTTCTTTCTGCCTTGTAAAACTCGATCACCAGTATGTTGAGGCACTAACTAGAAACTAGGGTTTAAACTTGTTCAGCAGGGGCTTGGGAGCCTGAATTGTAGCTCCAGTATACAGGAGGTTGAGAGTAGTGAGGTCATGAGTAAGGTTTCAAAGTTACAGGAGTGTACCGGCAGGCAGGAAGGTGGTTTAAAGTGTGTCTTCTTCAATGCCAGGAGCATCCGGAATAAGGTGAGTGAACTTGCGGCATGGGTTGGTACCTGGGACTTCGGTGTTGTGGCCATTTCGGAGACATGGATAGAGCAGGGACTGGCATGGTTGTTGCAGGTGCCGGGGTTTAGATATTTCAGTAAGCTCAGAGAAGGTGGTAAAAGAGGGGGAGGGTTGGCATTGTTAGTCATGGACAGTATTACGGTGGGAGAAAGGACGTTTGATGAGGACTCGTCTATTGAGGTAGTATGGGCTGAGGTTAGAAACAGGAAAGGAGAGGTCGCCCTGTTAGGGGTTTTCTATAGGCCTCCGAAAAGATCCAGGGACGTAGAGGAAAGGATAGCAAAGATGATTCTGGATAGGAGCAAAAATAACAGGGTAGTTGTTATGGGGGACTTTAACTTTCCAAATATTGACTGGAAATGCTATAGTTCGAGAACTTTAGATGGGTCTGTTTTAGTCCAATGTGTGCAGGAGGGTTTCCTGACACAATACGTTGACAGGCCAACATGAGGCGAGGCCACGTTGGATTTGGAAGAGGAGAAGGAGGCTTATGTAAAGATGAGACATGAAGGTTCAGTTAGGGCGCTCGAGAGTTACAAGTTAGCTAGGAAGGACCTAAAGAGAGAGCTAAGAAGAGCCAGGAGGGGACATGAGAAGTCTTTGGCAGGTAGGATCAAGGATAACCCTAAAGCTTTCTATAGAAATGTCAGGAATAAACGAATGACTAGGGTAAGAGTAGGGCCAGTCAAGGACAGTAGTGGGAAGTTGTGCTTGGAGTCCGAGGAGATAGGAGAGGTGCTAAATGAATATTTTTCATCAGTATTCACACAGGAAAAAGACAATGCTGTCGAGGAGAATACTGAGATTCAGGCGACTAGACTAGAAGGGCTTGAGGTTCATAAGGAGGAGGTGTTAACAATTGATAATAGATAGGTCCCCTGGGCCGGATGGGATTTATCCTAGGATTCTCTGGGAAGCTAGAGAGGAGATTGCTGAGCCTTTGGCTTTGATCTCAAGTCACTTTGTCTACAGGAATAGTGCCAGAAGACTGGAGGATAGCAAATGTTGTCCCCTTGTTCAAGAAGGGGAGTAGAGACAACCCCGGTAACTATAGACCAGTGAGCCTGACTTCTGTTGTGGGCAAAATCTTGGAAAGGTTTATAAGAGATAGGATTTATAATCATCTAGAAAGGAATAATTTGATTAGGGATAGTGAACACGGTTTTGTGAAGGGTAGGTCGTGCCTCACAAACCTTATTGAGTTCTTTGAGAAGGTGGCCAAACAGGTGGGCGAGGGTAAAGCAGTTGATATGGTGTATATGGATTTCAGTAAAGCGTTTGATAAGGTTCCCCACGGTAGGCTACTGCAGAAAATACGGAAGCATGGGATTCAGGGTGATTTAGCAGTTTGGATCAGAAATTGGCTAGCTGGAAGAAGACAAAGGGTGGTGGTTGATGGGAAATGTTCAGACTGGAGTCCAGTTACTAGTGGTGTACCACAAGGATCTGTTTTGGGGCCACTGCTGTTTGTCATTTTTATAAATGACCGGGAGGAGAGGGTAGAAGGATGGGTGAGTAAATTTGCAGATGACACTAAAGTCGGTGGAGTTGTGGACAGTGCGGAAGGATGTTACAAGTTACAGAGGGACATAGATAAGCTGCAGCGCTGGGCTGAGAGGTGGCAAATGGAGTTTAATGCAGAAAAGTGTGATTAATTTTGGAAGGAATAACAGGAAGACAGAGTACTGGGCTAATGGTAAGATTCTTGGCAGTGTGGATTGTTAAGTAATGGGTTAAGAGACATTGCAATTAGTTGTCTCATTTATGTTAAGTATCCATTAATTGACACTGATATGTAAAGGGGCTTCAGGTGGCCTCTGGCAGGTGGTGTGTTGCTAAGAGTTTTGTGCAGAGGCTGTGGAAGTGAAATAAATGGTGTTTGGTGAAAAGGAACAAGAACTTTAGACTCTTCATTTCACAGCAACTAAAACGTCTAACAATGGGAGCAGAGGATGGTTGCTGTGCAAATGTGAAGGTTTGAAAGATACAACTTTTCCAGATCAAACCAAGGAGTGAGTGAGAAGGAAAAAAAAAAGAAGATACATGGCTGAACCCAGGATAAAGATGGCTGGATATGACTATCCTCCCTTATTTTCTGAAAGGGAATCGTACGACCAATGGAGAAGTGCAGCAGTTATGTGGACTAAAGTAACTGCTTTGGGAAAGAGAAAACAAGGTATGGCATTGGCTCTTTCTCTACCATATGGCAGTAAAATCCGAAACAAAGTGCTTTCTGAGCTGGAATTGGAAGAGTTAGACTCAGAAGAAGGTCTGGAGTCTTTATTACATTACACAAACAAAAGAACAAAGAAATGTACAGCACAGGAACAGGCCCTTCGGCCCTCCAAGCCCGTGCTGACCATGCTGCCCGACTAGTTTAGTCGGGCAGTATGGTCGGCACGGGCTTGGAGGGCCGAAGGGCCTGTTCCTGTGCTGTACATTTCTTTGTTCTTTGTTCTTAAACTACAACCTTCTACACTTCCTGGGTCCGTATCCTTCTATTCCGATCCTATTCATATATTTGTCAAGATGCCCCTTAAATGTCCCTATCGTCCCTGCTTCCACTACCTCCTCCGGTAGCGAGTTCCAGGCACCCACTACCCTCTGCGTAAAACACTTGCCTCGTACATCTACTCTAAACCTTGCCCCTCTCACCTTAAACCTATGCCCCCTAGTAATTGACCCCTCTACCCTGGGGAAAAGCCTCTGACTATCCTCTCTGTCTATGCCCCTCATAATTTTGTATACCTCTATCAGGTCTCCCCTCAACCTCCTTCGTTCCAGTGAGAACAAACCGAGTTTATTCAACCGCTCCTCATAGCTAATGCCCTCCATACCAGGCAACATTCTGGTAAATCTCTTCTGCACCCTCTCCAAAGCCTCCACATCCTTCTGGTAGTGTGGCGACCAGAATTGAACACTATACTCCAAGTGTGGCCTAACTAAGGTTCTATACAGCTGCAACATGACTTGCCAATTCTTATACTCAATGCCCCGGCCAATGAAGGCAAGCATGCCGTATGCCTTCTTGACTACCTTCTCCACCTGTGTTGCCCCTTTCAATGACCTGTGGACCTGTACTCCTCGATCTCTTTGACTTTCAATACTCTTGAGGGTTCTACCATTCACTGTATATTCCCTACCTGCATTAGACCTTCCAAAATGCATTACCTTACATTTGTCCGGATTAAACTCCATCTGCCATCTCTCCGCCCAAGTCTCCAGACAATCTAAATCCTGCTGTATCCTCCGACAGTCCTCATCGCTATCCGCAATTCCACCAACCTTTGTGTCGTCTGCAAACTTACTAATCAGACCAGTTACATTTTCCTCCAAATCATTTATATATACTACAAAGAGCAAAGGTCCCAGCACTGATTCCTGTGGAACACCACTGGTCACAGCCCTCCAATTAGAAAAGCATCCCTCCATTGCTACTCTCTGCCTTCTATGGCCTAGCCAGTTCTGTATCCACCTTGCCAGCTCACCCCTGATCCCGTGTGACTTCACCTTTTGTACTAGTCTACCATGAGGGACCTTGTCAAAGGCCTTTCTGAAGTCCATATAGACAACATCTACTGCCCTACCTGCATCAATCATCTTAGTGACCTCCTCGAAAAACTCTATCAAGTTAGTGAGACACGACCTCCCCTTCACAAAACCGTGCTGCCTCTCACTAATACGTCCATTTGCTTCCAAATGGGAGTAGATCCTGTCTCGAAGAATTCTCTCCAGTAATTTCCCTACCACTGAAGTAAGGCTCACCGGCCTGTAGTTCCCGGGATTATCCTTGCTACCCTTCTTAAACAGAGGAACAACATTGGCTATTCTCCAGTCCTCCGGGACATCCCCTGAAGACAGAGAGGATCCAAAGATTTCTGTCAAGGCCTCAGCAATTTCCTCTCCAGCCTCCTTCAGTATTCTGGGGTAGATCCCATCAGGCCCTGGGGACTTATCTACCTTAATATTTTTCAAGACACCCAACACCTCGTCTTTTTGGATCACAATGTGACCCAGGCTATCTACACCCCCTTCTCCAGACTCAACATCTACCAATTCCTTCTCTTTGGTGAATACTGATGCAAAGTATTCATTTAGTACCTCGCCCATTTCCTCTGGCTCCACACATAGATGCCCTTGCCTATCCTTCAGTAGGCCAACCCTTTCCCTGGCTACCCTCTTGCTTTTTATGTACGTGTCTTGCTTTTTATGTACGTGTATATGGATAAGATTTATAAGAAAGGTGACTTGTTAAGTGCGTATGAAGCATGGTTGGATTTTGATAAGTTCCGGAGAATGGAGGATATCTCCATGGAAGACTATATAATGGAATTTGGCAGACTATATAAAAGGCTGCAGAAACACAACCTGGAATTTCCACAGTCTGTGTTGGCCTTTAAATTACTTGACTGTGCTAGAGTGAGCAACATGGATAGGCTCCTGGTTTTGTCAGGAGTTCAGTTTACTGATAAGGATACCTTATTCGAACAGATGACAAAAGCTTTACAAATGTTTCTGGGGAAACATTCGATTCCGATGGCTCTGATGACCCAAATAGGTCAGCCTGCAATAAGGCAGAATATGGAAGATACACTAGTAACAGGATGGCAAAATCGTATGGCTACGAACAGGGCTCAAGACTATAGACAGAGACCGAGACAAGGAAATTATGAAGACAGAAACCCAGTTAGAACCTACAATAGGAAGATGAACCCCAGAAATGCACGGGGCATGATAAATCGATGTTTTCGATGTGACTCTCAATACCATTATGCTTTCAACTGTCCAACTCGTTATAATAGAGTGTTTGAAGCGACACATGACATGGAAGAGTCAGAAGAGGAAAAAGATAGTGACCAGAAAGAAGGCATTGTCCTACTGACAAGCAGTTTTACGTCGGTAATGAGGGTGTTGGTTGCAGAATCCTTCAACTGTGCTGTATTGGACAGTGGCTGCATATCTACTGTGTGTGGAATTGACTGGTTAAAATGTTACCTGGACTCTTTGAATGCTGCAAATCGTAACAAGGTTAAGGAATTTGAAAGTTCCACAAGTTTCAGGTTTGGGGATGATAATACTCTGAAGTCGCTGAAAAGAGTGGTGATCCCTTGCAATATTGCCAGAGTGAATCATTTCATTAGCACGGATGTTGTATCAAGTGAGATACCTTTGCTTCTGAGCAGACCATCGATGAAGAAAGCACACATGAAACTGGTTATGGAACAGGATAAGGCAACAGTTTTTGGAAAGACGGTGGATTTACAATTTACACAGTCGGGACACTATTGTATTCCATTACTGACAAATAATTTTTCAAGTAGAGTGGTTAAGGATGTGTTAATGGCAGTTGAAAATGGGACTTTAGCTGATAAAAAGCTTGTGGTATTAAAACTGCATAGGCAATTTGCACATCCGTCTCCTCGGAGGCTGAAAAATTTATTAAAGGATGCAGGGGTAAGGGATGACGACTATACTAAACTGATAGAACAGGTTAGAGACCGCTGTGAAATTTGTAGGAAGTACAGAAGGACACCAGCACGACCGATAGTAACCCTACCTTTGGCCAGGGATTTTAACAACATTGTGGCCATGGACCTTCAGATCTGGGATAAAGCAATTAATATATTTATTTTGCATTTTGTAGATTTAGCAACCAGATTTAGTCAATCAAAGATTGTACGAAGTAAAGAAAAGAATAATTCTGGATCAAATCGTGGAAAAGTGGATAGGGACAGGAATGGGTCCACCGGCAAAATTCCTTACGGACAATGGGGAGAATTTGCTAATGATGAGTTTAGGGATATGTGTGAAAACATGAATATCAGAGTTATGAATACAGCTGCAGAAAGCCCATTTAATAATGGTGTCTGTGAAAGAAATCATGCTGTCATCGATGACATGCTTCGGAAAATTTTGGCAGAACGACCAAATTGCAGGCTAAATTCAGCTTTAGCATGGGCAGTACATGCAAAGAATTCATTGCAGATGGTTGGGGGCTATAGTCCTGATCAATTAGTGTTTGGTAGAAATCCTAAAATTCTGTCCATTTTGGATGACCAGCCTCCAGCTTGGGAGGGGACTACAATTAGCTCTGGTTTTGCTGAACATTTAAATGCATTACATAGCAATAGAAAAGCTTTTTTGGAAGCAGAAGTCTCTGAAAGAATTCACAGAGCTTTAAGACATAACGTACGGCCATCAGATGCCGTTTTTCAGCAAGGAGGCATGGTATACTATAAGAGAGACAATTCTAATGAATGGAAAGGCCCAGGGGAGATCATAGGCATGGATGGCAAAACAATTATTTTGCAACATGGTAATCAAACTGTTAGGGTCCATTCATCAAGGATAATGGGTACAGATTACAAATTTTCAAATTTAGACAGAGCAGACAGACATGACGAAGAACCAGAGTCATCTGGTACGCATGTGTTACAGAACTATGAGGACCAATTAACTGATATAGACAGGGTTTCTGTGGAGGAACACAACACTTCTGGTGAATTAAAACAATCCATTTTTCCGAAAGGGCAACTGCCAAAAGTTGGTACAAAAGTGACATACTTGCCTGAAGGGTCTAGTCAATGGAAGGATGCAACTGTTATTAATAGAGCAGGGAAGGCCACTGGAAAGTATAAACATTGGTTGAATGTACAGCATTCAGGAGAAGGAGTCAAGACAATGGATTGGGAAAACGAAGTTCAAAAATGGAGGGCACAGAAACACAGTGCCAGTTCAGATAGTACATCGATCGGATAGTGAACAGGTCCGCAGGAAAAGGTCGAGAACTATTGAAAGGGTATCCCACAGCAGAAGGGAAAGATCAAGCAGTAGCAGTACAGAACGAGATACCAGGCGGGAGAGGGGACGTAGTTTGTCAAGATCTCGGAACATGAGTAAGACTACGAATACTAATAGGAGTAGAAGCACACATGCACGCGAGATTTTGGTGGCTTCAAATAAATTAGATGAAAAAGTTATTAAAGAAGCTAAACAGCAAGAATTGCATCGTGGAGTGAATTTGGGGTATACACGGAAGTACCGGATAGGGGACAAAGTGCTCTATCCCACAGATGGATTGTAAGGTCGGTGGAGTTGTGGACAGTGAGGAAGGATGTTACAAGTTACAGAGGGACATAGATAAGCTGCAGCGCTGGGCTGAGAGGTGGCAAATGGAGTTTAATGCAGAAAAGTATGAGGTGATTCATTTTGGAAGGAATAACAGGAAGACAGAGTACTGGGCTAATGGTAAGATTCTTGGCAGTGTGGATGAGCAGAGAGATCTCGGTGTCCATGTACATAGATCCCTGAAAGTTGCCACCCAGGTTGAGGGGGTTGTTAAGAAGGCGTACAGTGTGTTAGCTTCTATTGGTAGAGGGATTGAGTTTCGGAGCCATGAGGTCATGTTGCAGCTGTACAAAACTCTGGTGCGGCCGCATTTAGAGTATTGCGTGCAATTCTGGTCGCTGCATTATTGGAAGGATGTGGAAGCATTGGAAAGGGTGCAGAGGAGATTTACCAGAATGTTGCCTGGTATGGAGGGAAGATCTTATGAGGAAAGGCTGAGGGACTTGAGGCTGTTTTCGTTAGAGAGAAGAAGGTTAAGAGGTGGCTTAATTAAGGCATACAAGATGATCAGAGGATTAGATAGGGTGGACAGTGAGAGCCTTTTTCCTCGGATGGTGATTTCTAGCACGAGGGGACATACCTTTAAATTGAGGGGAGATAGATATAAGACAGATGTCAGAGGTAGGTTCTTTACTCAGAGAGTAGTAAGGGCGTGGAATGCCCTGCCTGCAACAGTAGTGGACTTGCCAACACTAAGGGCATTCAAATGGTCATTGGATAAACATATGGATGATAAGGGAATAGTGTAGATGGGCTTTAGAGTGGTTTCACAGGTCGGCGCAACATCGAGGGCCGGAGGGCCTGTACTGCGCTGTAATGTTCGATGTTCTAGAACATGCTATCCTAGAATTTGTATTATGCTGTGAGAAGGGATTAAATAATAATCTTGTTGTCCGGGGTCGATAAGGTATCAGTGACCATAACAGAATAGAATTCTTCATTCGGATGGAAAGTGAAGAAGTCCGAGCTGAAACTAGGGTCTTAATCCTAAACAAAGGAAACGACAAAGGTGTGAGGAATGAGTTGGCTAAGATAGACTGGAGAACTTCATTAAAAGGCATAATATTAGCATTGGCTAATATTTAAGGAATGAATGTATACATTGTAACAATTATACATTCCTCTCTGGTGTAAAAGCACAACAAGAAAAGTGGCCTACTTACAAAAGAAATTAAGGATAGTATTAGGTCCAAAGAGGATTTATATATAATTGTTGAAAAAAGTAGCAAGCCCAAGTATGAGGAGCAGTTCAAAATTCAACAAAGGACAAAGAGATTTTATGTCTCTATGAGATCCCCCCTCATTCTTCTGAACTCCAGCAAGAAGAATCCCAAACTAGTCACTCTCCTCATATGACAGTCCTGCCATCCCTGGAATCAGTCTGGTAAACCTTCGCTGCACTCCCTCGAGAGCAAGAACATCCTTCCTCAGAGAAGGAGACCAAAACTGCCCACAATACTCCAGGTGTGGCCTCACCCAGGCCCTGTATAATTGCAGCAACACTCAGGTCACTTTAGAAACAACACTTCCCAATCTCTCATCATTTAAGAAATAGTGTGCATTTCTGTTTTTCTACCAAAGTGGATAACTTCTCATTTTTCAACATTATATTTCATCTGCTATGTTCTTGCCCATTCAGTCTAAATTCTCTGCATCCTCCTTAAGTTCAATTAGGATGTGCAAGAAATGACACCTACATCCCATGAAAAAATATTTTTAAATACCCTCTGAAAACTTGTGGTCATCGAGAATTGCTCCAGGAGATTAACTTGAACCATTCACCTCTCACCCCAGTGTTTGCTGACCCACGTTGGCTTGTGGTTAAGCAATATCTTGATTTCAAAATTCTCATCCTTGTTTTCAAATCCTTCCAAGGCTTTGCCCATCCCCATCTCTGTAATCTGCACTAGCCCCACAACTCTTCAAGATATCTACGCTTCACTAATCCTGGACTCTTGTGTATTCCCAATTTTAATCTTCAGTACTGGTAGCTCTGTCTTCAGTTGCATGGACCTCAATCTCCCTACACCTCTCCCGCCACTCTACCTTGCTTTTTTCCACCACCTGTGAATTCCCTTCCAGGCCATACACCATCCTGACTTGGAACCGTATCCTTGTCCCTTATCTGTCAATACCTAAAAATCATGCAACTCTCTCCCTAACAGCACCAATACCACACGGACTGCAGGAGTGCAAGAAGGCAGCTCACCTCCATCTTCTCAAGTGCGATTAGGGGTGTCCAATAAATGCTGGATTTACCAGCAATGCTCATATCCCAAAAACAATTTTTTTTAAATCTCATACTCAAATGTGGTTTCAGAATGGGAAGATCCACAATCAATTTGATTTTCTCGGTTCTGCAATTACAAGAGAAATGCCATGAATAAAGTACAGTAAGAAGTCTACAACACCAGGTTAAAGTCCAACAGGTTTGTTTCAAATCACTAGCTTTCGGAGCGCTGCTCCTTCCTCAGGTAAATGAAGAGGTGGATTCCAGAAAAATATATATAGACAAAGTCAAAGATGCCAAACAATGCTTAGAATGCGAGTAATTAAGTCTTTACAGATCCAGAGATGGGGTAACCCCAGGTTAAAGAGGTGTGAATTGTACCAAGCCAGGACAGTTGGTAGGATTTCGCAGGCCAGATGGTGGGGGATGAATGTAATGCGACATGAATCCCAGGTCCCGGTTGAGGCCGCACTCATGTGTGTGGAACTTGGCTATAAGTTTCTGCTCGGCGATTCTGCGTTGCCGCGCGTCCTGAAGGCCGCCTTGGAGAACGCTTACCCGGAGATCAGAGGCTGAATGCCCTTGACTACTGAAGTGTTCCCCGACTGGAAGGGAACATTCCTGCCTGGTGATTGTTGCGCGATGTCCGTTCATGCGTTATCGCAGCGTCTGCATGGTCTCGCCAATGTACCACGCTTCGGGACATCCTCTCCTGCAGCGTATGAGGTAGACAACGTTGGCAGAGTCGCACGAGTATGTACCGCGTACCTGGTGGGTGATGTTCCCACGTGTAATGGTCGTACCCATGTCGATGATCTGGCACGTCTTGCAGCGATTGCCATGACAGGGTTGTGTGGTGTCGTGGTCACTGTTCTGAAGGCTGGGTAGTTTGCTGCAAACAATGGTTCGTTTGAGGTTGCGCGGTTGTTTGAAGGCAAGTAGTGGGGGTGTGGGGATGACCTTGGCAAGATGTTCACCTTCATCGATGACGTGTTGAACGCTGCGAAGAAGATGTCATAGTTTCTCCGCTCTGGGGAAGTACTGGATGGCGAAGGGTACTCTGTCGGTTGTGTCCCATGTTTGTCTTCTGAGGAGGTCGGCCGGTGCGTTTTTTTGCTGCGGCGCGTTGGAACTGTCGATCGATGAGTCAAGCGCCATATCCCGTTCATACGAGGGCATCTTTCAGCGTCTGTAGATGTCTGTTACGCTCTTCCTCATCTGAGCAGATCCTGTGTATACGGAGGGCTTGTCCATGGGGGATGGCTTCTTTAATGTGTTTAGGATGGAAGTTGGAGCAGTGGAGCATCGTGAGGTTATCCGTGGGCTTGCAGTAAAGCCAAGTGCTGAGGTGACCATCCTTGATAGAGATGAGTGTGTCCAAGAATGCAAACGATTTTGGAGAGTAGTCCATGGTGAGTCTGATGGTTGGATGGAACTTATTGATGTCATCGTGTAGTCGTTTCAGTGATTCTTCGCCGTGGGTCCAAAGGAAAAAAATGTCATCAATGTATCTGGTGTATAACGTCGGTTGAAGGTCCTGTGCGGTGAGGAGGTCTTGTTCAAACTTGTGCATGAAGATGTTGGCAGATTGAGGTGCGAATTTGGTCCCCATGGCTGTTCCGTGCGTCTGGATGAAGAACTTGTTGTCGAAAGTGAAGACGTTGTGATCCAGAATGAAGCAGATGAGTTGCAGAATTGTGTCTGGAGATTGGCAGTTGTCGGTGTTGAGTACTGAGGCTGTTGCAGCAATGCCGTCCAGACAATTCACACCTCTTTAACCTGGGATTACCCCGATCTCTGGATCTGTAAAGACCTAATTAACTGCAAATGCTCGCATTCTAAGCATTGTCTTGCATCTTTGACTTTGTCTATATATATATATATGTGTTTCTGGAACATACCTCTTCATTCACCTGAGGAAGGAGCAGCGCTCCGAAAGCTAGTGATTTGAAGAAAACCTGTTGGACTTTAGCCTGGTGTTGTAAGACTTCTTACTGTGCTCACCCCAGTCCAACGCCGGCATCTCCACATCATGAATAAAGTAAACCACTATATATATATATTCCTTTCATCTACCTGATCAAGACATTTGATCCTGTGACGAGGCAGTCAATTTACACGACTGGAGAATATTGACTTCCTGACAAAGTGGCTCAGTGATCTCTTCTCATGTTGCCATGGAAGGAAAGGTTGGATATGACAGGGCATCAGTGAAACCCTCCGAGATCTGCATAGTAGGAGTAAAAAGGCTTGCGTTCTAGTGCCGACCTGGCACATTTTTCTCTTTGCCGCTGTCTTATGCCAGCCGTTTACCTCCACTTACATAGAACACAGAGCAGAAGGAGGCCATCCGGCCCATCAAGTCTGCACCGACCCACTTAAGCCCTCACTTCCACCCTTTCTCCGTAACCCAATTACCCCTCCTAACCTTTTTGGTCACTAAGGGCAATTTATCACGGCCAATCCACCTAACCTGCAAGTCTTTGGACTGTGGGAGGAAACCGGAGCACCTGGAGGAAACCCACGCAGACACGGGGAGAACGTGCAGACTCCGCACAGACAGTGACTCAAGCCGGAATCGAACCTGGGACCCTGGCGCTGTGAAGCCACAGTGCTAATCACTTGTGCTACCGTGCTGCCCACTTACATACAGAACTGACAGAAAGCTGTGCAGCCTTGATCATCTGACATCCAAGACAAACAACGCTCAGTGAGTTGCTCTACACTGACAATATCACACTAACAGTCCTTACTGAGAAACACCTTCAGCAGCAAATGGGCAGATTCTGTCACACCTATAAAGACTTTGGTTTAACCACAATCAAAGAGAAGACTATCATGGTCCAGGATGCTGCATACTGCTATTTATCAGCGCTGACAATGTGATGCTGAAGTTGCTGATAGCTTCACATTTCCAATCACCAGCAATCGGAAACTTTTTGATGCTGAAATCAATACACACATCACAAAAGCTGCAGCTGTTATGTTCAAGCTGAAGGAGAGACTGGAACAAAAGCAACCTGAGTGAAAAACAAACTGCAAGATTATCAAGCCTGCGTCCTTGGTGCATCTTACAACAATGAAGTATGGACAACATATACTCAACGGTCGCAAAGGCTGAATAGTTTCTCCCTTCATTGTCTCAGACATATCCTTGGCATCCATGGCAGGAGAAGGTCACCAACTCAGGGGTCCTGGAACGTGCTAATTCCATCAGCATACACTCACTGCTGAGTCAACTATGTCATCAGATGGGTGGTGGCTGTATACCCAAAGGTTTTCTGTGGCAAATTAGCCACTGGATCACGATGTTCAGACCTCTGCTCTCCTCCCACAGTCTAAAGATGTGCAGGTTCAGACCATAAGACATAGGAGCAGAATTAGGCCACTCGGCCCATCGAGTCTGCCCTGCCTTTCAATCATGGCTGATATTTTTCCTGCCTTCTCCCCATAACCCCTGATCCCCTTATTAATCAAGAACCTATCTATCTCTGCCTTAAAGACACTCAGTGATTTGGCCTCCACAGCCTTCTGCGGCAAAGAGTTCCACAGATTCACCACCCTCTGGCTGAAGAAATTCCTCCTCAGGTTAGGTGGATTGGCTATGCTAAATTGCCCCCTTTAGGTGGGGTTATGGGGATAGGTGCTCTTCTGAAGGGTCAGTGCAAACTTGATAGGCTAAAAGGCCTCCTTCTGCACTGTAGGGGTTCTATGGATTCTAAGTCACTATGGATTCACAGACAACTAGGAGTCAGTCGCCAATGGCAGAGACTTCTGGAGATTGATTTGTTTGGAGGGGCATCAGAAGAGATGGGGAGAAACAGAACGCTCAGCTGGTTGAGAAGAGGGCCCAGAGAAAACACAGGCTGGTGGATTCTGTACCTTCTCAGCCAAAATGTGGCAAAGACTACAATACCAGAGCGGGGGCTCCTAAGCCACAACAGGCGATACTAAATACAGAGTTGACCATCAAAACGCAAGCCACCATCTCATGAGTTAGAAGGCTATCAGCACAACTTGTCTTGCCGCCTACGGCACCCAGGTCTCTCTGTTCTTCAACCCTATTTATTTGTACTGATTAACACGCATTTGTCTCTTTATTCTTCCTGCCAAAATGTATCACCTCACACTCTATGATGAATTTCAGCTGCCATGTGTCTGCCCATTCCATCGGCACAGTAGCACAGTGGTTAGCACAGTTGGTTCACAGCTCCAGGGTCCCAGGTTCGATTCCCGGCTTGGGTCACTGTCTGTGCGGAGTCTGCGCGTTCTCCCCATGTCTGCGTGGGTTTCCTCCGTGTGCTCCGGTTTCCTCCCACAGTCCAAAGATGTGCCGGTTGGATAGGTGGATTGGCCATGACAAATTGCCCTTAGTGTCTAAAAAGGTTGGGTGGGGTTACTGGGATAGGGTGAAGGTGTGCGCTTAAGTGGGGTGCTCTTTCCAAGGGCCGGTGCAGACTCGATGGGTTGAATGGCCTCCTTCTGCACTGTAAATTCTATGATATGATCAGCCTGTATATGTCCTCTTGAGTCTACCTCATAGTTCACTATACTTCCAACTTTTGTGTCATAATTTTGTGTCAGATAGTATATAAATGTGCAAAAACAGGTGGCAGGTCAGAAAATTGGACAGAATATAAGGGACAGAATATAAGGAACGGCATAGGATGATTGAAAGGTTAATAAGGAGGCAAAAACTAGAGTACAAAAGAAAGGTTAATATAATAAAAGCATAAGTTTTTGTAAATATTTTAAAAAGAGAAAGAGTTAACAAAGTGAGCGTTGTTCCTATAAAAAATGAAGCTGGAAAATTGATCATGGAAAACAGGTGGCAGATGAATTAAACAGGAATTTTGCTCCAGTATAGAGGATATACAGTGGCTGGTTTAGCACAATGGGCTAAACAGCTGGCTTGTAATGCAGAATAAGACCAGCAGTGCGGGTTCAATTCCCGTACTAGCCCCCCGAACAGGTGCCGGAATGTGGCGACTAGGGGCTTTTCACAGTAACTTCATTGAAGCCTACTTGTGATAATATGCAATAATTATTATTATTACAAGTAACATCCCAGAAGCAGCTAGAAACCAGGAAATGGAAGCAAGCAAAGGAATAACTCAGAAAAATTACAGTCACGAGAGAAGTGGTACTGAGTTGTGGGCTGACAACAGTCTGGGTCCTGATGGACTTCATCCGAGTGTCTTAAAATAAGTGTCTAGCGAGATAGTCGATGCATTGGTTTTAATTTTCCAAAACTCTTTAGATTCAAGAAAGGTCCCATCATATTGAATGACAGCAAATGTAACTCCTTTATGCAAATAGGGAGGGAGACAGAAAGCAGGAAACTACAGGTCAATTAGCTTATCATCTGTCATAAGGAAAATGTCAGAAGCTATTAACAAACAAGTTATAGCAGGGCACTTGGATAGGCTAAACTGGAATTCTTTGAGGAAGTAACATGTTCTGTGGATAAAGGAAAACTGGTAGTTGTACTGTACTTAGATTTCCACAAAGCATTTGATAAGGTGCCACATCAAAAGCTATTGCAGAAAATAAAAGCTTGTGATACGGGGGGGATAAAATATTGGCATGGATAGGAGATCGGCTGGCTGACAGGAAGAAGACAGAAGACAAAAATGGGTCTTTTTCAGGTTGGCAAATGTGATGGGTGGTGTGCCACAGAAATCGGTGCTGGGGCTGTAATAACCAGCACAGAACATACGGTTTGGGGATGATCATTTTTCCCGTTCTCCTGTGCTCCTTGAGGAGTACGAGCTTCCTGGCTAAGAAGGGGGATAGCTTACCCATACTTGTATAAAAGGACAGCCAGTCTGGAAACAACCAACAGGAGAGAGAGTACCCAGTGAGATTCTACCGGTACTCATGTATATAATGAAATGAAATGAAATGAAAATCGCTTATTGTCACAAGTAGGCTTCAAATGAAGTTACTGTGAAAAGCCCCTAGTCGCCACATTCCGGCGCCTGTTCGGGGAGGCTGTTACGGGAATCGAACCGTGCTGCTGGCCTGCCTTGGTCTGCTTTCAAAGCCAGCGATTTAGCCCAGTGTGCTAAATGTTGTAAGCTGTGAAGTGGACATAAGGAGGTTAAAAAATATATAGATAGGTTAGGTGAGTGGGCAAAGATCTGGTAAATGGAGCATAGAGGGAAAATATGAAATTGATCACTTTGGCACCAAGAATAAAAAAAGCATATTATTTAAACGTTGAAAGATTGCAGAGCTCTGAGGTGGAGAGGAATCTGGGTGTCCTAGTGCATGAATCACAAAAGGCGAATATATAAGTAAGTAATTAGGAAAACTAATAGAATGTTAAAATTTATTGCGAGGGGAATTGAATGAAAAAGTAGAGGGTATGCTTCAGTTATAAAGAGTACCAGTGACACCACATCTGGAGTACAGGATTGGTCACCTTATTTAAGGATGTAAATGTGTTGGAAGCAGTTCAGAGAAGGTTTACTAGACGAATACATGGAATGGGTGAACTGTCTAATGAGGAGTTTAGAAGAGTAAGCGGCAGCTTGATTGAAACATACAAATTCCTGAGAGGTGAAGGTGGATGTGGAAAGGATATTGCCTCTTGTGGGAGAATCTAGAGCTAGGGGTCACTGTTTAAAAATAAGGAGTCTCCCATTTCAAATGGAGGTGAAATGTTTTCACTCGGAACGCTTGGAGAATTTGAAATTCTCTTCTTGAAAAGATGGTGGAAGCAAGGTTTTTGAATATTTTTAAGGGAGAGGGGGATATATTCTTTGTCAGCAAAGAGTTGTTAGCTTACTGTTACTGGGGGGGGGGGGTGTAGGCGGGATGCAGATGTGATGTTACTATCAGATCAGCCATGATCTTATTAAATGGCGGAGCAGACTCGAGGGGCTGAATGGTCTGCTCCTGCTCCATGTTCGGATGTCATTTGCAAATTTTAAAATTGTGCCCTCGACACCCTAGTTTAAACCATTAACATATATCAAAAACAGCAGTAGTCCCAGCATTAAACTCTAGGGAACACCACTTTCTGCTTCCCTCCAGGCCAGAAACAGCCATTTGCAGCAAACGTTTCTATCCCTCAGCCATATCCATGCTGTTACTATCTCCTTTTATCACGTGGGCATCAATTTCGCTATCAAGCTGAATAAGTCCAGATGCTAACATCAACTGAAGTGACTTCATCCATCCTGGTAATCTGTCAAATAACTGAACCACGCTAGTTGGGCCCTGAACAAATGTGAGTTGGTTCTCCTTTTTTAAATCTTGCTGCTTTAAGTACATGGTTAATAGTTTTCTCCTGGATTATTGTCTCCAAAAGCGTCCCAACCAGTAATGACAGGTCTTTAACTGCCAGGCTTGACCTTCTCCCCTTTTCAGAATAAGGGTGTAATATTTTCAATCTCTGACACCATCACTCCATCTGAGGAGGGTGGGAGATCGTGGCCAATGCCGTCACAATTTCTACCCCTTACATCCCTCAGTTATTGAGGATGCATTGTCTCTGGACCAAATGACTTAACCAGATAAGCACTGTCAGCCTTTCTAGTAACTTCCTTTTACATATTTTTATCCCAGCAACTTCCTCATTTATTTTGGCAAAATCCTCTTTTTTTAAAATAAATTTAGAGTACCCCATTCATTTTTTCCAATTAAGGGGCAATTTAGTGCAGCCAATCCACCTACTCTGCACATCTTTGGGTTGTGGGGGTGAAACCCACGCAGACACGGGGAGAATGTGCAAACTCCACACGGACAGTGACCCAGAGCCGGGATCAAACCTGGGACCTCGGCGCCGTGAGGCAGCAGGGCTAACCCACTGCGCCATCATGCTGCCCCAAAATCCTCTTCTTTGATCAACACTAACACTAAGTACGCATTTGGCACTAGCCATGCCTTCCACCATCAATAGTTCTCCATTTCTGCCCTTATTAACAGGAACATGGGAACACCACAGGCTGACATTCCCTTCCAAGCCACACATCACCCTTACTGGAACCGTTCCTTCACTGTCACTAGTAAAATCCTGGAACTCCTTCCCCACAGCACTGTGGGCACACCTACTTCTCTTCTTAGGCAGTCCCTCAGGGTCGAGGATGACTTGCTCCCACTCTGGGGAGGGAGGTTCTGTGGTAGCTGAACAGTCCTGGAACCCCAGACTTTGCCACAGGTTTGGCAAGTGGTGTTTGATGAGATGAGTGGGTGGGATACTCGGTGAATAGTGGGAGAGCCCCTAAACGGGGTTCTGTCGGGCGTCAAAACGATCGTGGTGCTCCCCACCCGTGGAAAAACCCATTTAAATATGGCTTTTGGAGGCCGGACTCTCCCGGGATTCACTGGCACAAATCAGAGAGGCTGCAAAGAGATACAGACAGGTTAAGTGAATGGGCAACAAGGTGGCAGATGGAATGTAATAAAGGGAAGTGTGAAGTTATTCACTTTGGTCATAAGAATTGTCATGTGAGAGTACCTTTAAGAAATGGATGTTTGAGCAATGTACCTTTAAGAAAACAAGAGATGTCAGAGTGTGGGTGGAGCTGAGCTCAGTTCAGCCATTTTGAAGTTTCAGTTTTGAGGAAAAGAGCTTGGGGAGTGTCTGTGTTTTGCAGTGAGCTGGATCTCTGCCATGAAAGACTATCTCTGGATCATTTGGGTGATTCAAACTCACAATAGTAAAGCCTTTAACCTGATGTGATTCTGTTTAAAGGTGTTAAGTCTCGTGGATGTTGAAAGGGATAACTGAAGGATTATTTAGTGTTGTAATATTTTTGGGATTATCTTTGAAGTAAGGGGTGTTAAGAGATCCAATGTTTATTTAAGAGATTAAGTTGAGTTCATGGAATAAACATTGTTTTGTGTTTAAAAACCCATGTATCCATAATTGTAATATCACACCTGGAGTACAAGCCGCGTGCTTCAAAAGCAACAATCCATTAAAGGGGGAGGTTGGTTGAACTCCATGATACATTTTGGGGTTCTGAAAATGCCTCGCTCATAACAGAATGGAAAAGCAGAATATTTTTTTAAAGCGTGAAACTTCTAAATGTTGATGTTCAGGGAGATTTTACTGTATTCCTACAAGGAACACAGAAAATTACCATGCAGATACAGGTTAAGTATCCGTTCTCCAAGTTCTTGGGGCTGATTGTGTTTCAGCTAATTTTGGTTTTCGGACATCACATTTAGGCCTACTTACATTACAATAGCCTAAGTCTAAAATTAATAAAATGGAAGAAAAGTAAGCTATTTCACTGAATAATAAATACAGGGTACCACCGGTAATGAGCCCTACGTTTGGCATCATCTGTGCTTCTGCTTGCAGGATAGGACTCAGAATGTCGATTTGCAAACTAACCTTCCCGTGCTAAAGGTCGGGTGTAGTCAGCCGCGTTCATGTTGGCTCGGATCAGGGATTTCCCGCTAATGGTTGGGTGCTAAAGACTCAGATGTCTCAAACCTTTGACATTGTCTACCCCAGAGTTAAAATCGCCCATAAAATATTCAAGGCTGGGACAAATATATTTTTGATCTCTTTTGGAATCAAGGGATACGTAGAACCAGTGAAATTGAAACAAAAGATAAGCCATCATGGATTTGGACAGCAGAGCAGGCACAAGGGGCAATATAATCTACTCTGCTCCTAACCTCAGTATAATGCATAGTATTCCCATGTGGCTATTTGCATCTGCAGCTCACTAACCATATCAGCCATACTTTGTGCATTTACCCTACACATGTACTCTAAACCTAACTTGGGCCCATCTGTATTTTCTATTTTAAGAAACAGTTGGATGCTGCAATGGCGGGACTTTACAATCTTATTGGCTGGCTGTATTAATGATCAAAAGGCCTTCCAGCTCTGTAATTATAATATCATGCGGAAATAAATGGGGTCATTATAAATTCATAAAAGGCAGAACAAATAGTCGGAAACATTTCTCTTCATTCTCCAGATCAGATATTGAGATTTGTTGAGCATTCATTCTGACAATCATTAAAACAGGAACTGAATAAGTTCCGGAGATGAGTGGGTATTTCAAATTATAGATCGAAGGTTGCGCGTTAGCTGAAAGTAAGCAGACTCTACGTTATGTAATCTCGTTGAGTTTTCTCCACTGCCTTAGAGATTGGAAAGGATATTGAGCTTTGCATTAACTGCTGATCTCTTCATTCCAGTTTATTGATTCTCTAAGGATATTAGGTAGCGATAGGATGGTAAGTCAAAAAGGCTCTACCAGGACTTCCGGTTGCGGCGATGACCAGCTAAGCCGCATGTTTTGGCGGCTCCAGCTCAAACGGACCTTCGGGCTCTTTTAAGAGCCCCAACGGGAATTTTTTTTCCGACAAAACCCGGTGTGGGGTGAGACAACAGGGAGTGCCCCCCAGCGGAAAAGAAAAATATCGGCGGCAGCGGCCAGATCTCGGAGAATCCTCGAGGGCAGCGGCAGAGGAAAGAAAGGAACAAGGTGGCGACGGAGGGAGCCCAGGCGACATGGGGACCGGATCAGGATGAATTTTTAAGACGGTGTGTGGAGCTGCTTAAGAAGGAGGTGCTGGCCCCGATGCTACAGGCAATCGAGGGGCTTAAAGAGACACAAAAGGCCCAGGAGATAGAGCTCCGTGTGGTGGAGCAGAAGGTAACGGACAACGAGGACAAGATCCTGGGCCTAGCAGTCAAAATGCAGACGCATGAGGCGCTCCATAAGAAGTGCATCGAAAGGATTGAAGTCCTGGAAAACAGATCAAGGAGAAAGAACCTCCGGATCCTGGGTCTCCACGAGGGAGTGGAAGGAGCTGACGGTGGGGCTTACGCGAGCACGATGCTACGCTCGCTAATGGGAGCTGAGGCCCCCTCAGACCCCTTGGAAGTGGAAGGGGCCCACCGGGTCCCTGCGAGGAGACCAAAGGCTGGAGAACCACCAAGGGCGATGGTCGTGCGATTTCATCGCTTCAATGACAGAGAGGTGGTTCTGAGATGGGCCAAGAAGGTACGAAGTACCAGATGGGAGAATGCGGTGATACGAGTGTGTCAGGATTGGAGTGCGGAGGTGGCGAGAAGGAGGGCGAGTTTCAATAGAGCCAAGGAGGTGCTGCATAAGAAGAAAGTGAAGTTCGGGATGTTGCAGCCGGCGCGATTGTGGGTCACCCACCAGGACAGACATTACTATTTTGAAACGTCGGAAGAAGCATCGACCTTCATTCAAAAAGAGAAACTGAACCAGAACTGAGGGACTGATGTTGGAGGGGAAACGAAAATGCTGATGTATAGAGGTGTAAATTGGGGAGGGGGGGGGACACTGAAAAATGTGGGCGCCGGTGGGGGGGAAGAATAGACACAGGCGGGGGACGGGGAATGGGAGCGGGGCGGTAGGGGGAGCTGCGCCATGGGGGGCAGGATGGCACTAGAAAGCGCGGGGTTTCTTTTTCTTTTCCCGCGCCAGAGACATGATGGCGGGAAGATAGGCGCAAGGAGGATGGGAGTTCCTCACACGGGGGGGTCAAGGAGAGAGCGGGAGAAGCCGGGGTCAGTTGAAGTCAGCTGACTTTC
This sequence comes from Scyliorhinus torazame, assembly GCF_047496885.1. Taxonomy (NCBI): domain Eukaryota; kingdom Metazoa; phylum Chordata; class Chondrichthyes; order Carcharhiniformes; family Scyliorhinidae; genus Scyliorhinus; species Scyliorhinus torazame. Next base: position 2,608,615 of record NC_092714.1, read on the forward strand.
GGAAGCAATATGGGGGGAGTAACCATGCTAGATGGGGATCCAGCGGGGGGAGGGGGGGACAACTGGGTTGCTGCTGCGGAGATCGAAAGGGAGCTGGTAAGAGAAGGTGGTCGAGGCGGGAATGCGCCGCCTGAGGGACGGGTGGGTGCGCGGAACCGGGACGTGGGACTGGCCAAGAGAGGGTGATGGCTAGTCGACAGGGGAGGGGGGCGGGCAGCCCCCCAGTCCGGCTGATCACGTGGAACGTGAGAGGCCTAAATGGGCCGATTAAGAGGGCCCGAGTGTTCGTGCACTTAAAGGGGCTGAAGGCAGATGTGGCCATGCTTCAAGAGACGCATCTGAAGGTGGCGGACCAGGTTAGGTTAAGGAAAGGATGGGTGGGACAGGTGTTCCACTCAGGGCTGGACGCAAATAATAGAGGGGTGGCCATATTGGTGGGGAAACGGGTGTCGTTCGAGGCTAGGAGCATTGTAGCAGACAGCAGAGGCAGATATGTGATGGTGAGTGGCAGAATGCAGGGAATGGAGGTCATGCTGGTCAACTTATATTCCCCGAACTGGGATGATGCGGGATTTATGAAGCGGATGCTGGGACGTATCCCGGACCTGGAGGTAGGAAACCTGGTAATCGGGGGGGGGGGACTTCAACACCGTGCTAGACCTAGGGTTAGATAGATCTAGATCCAGGACCGGAAGAAGGCCGGCAGCGGCCAAGGTGCTTAGGGGGTTTATGGACCAAATGGGGGGAGTAGATCCGTGGAGATTTGCTAGGCCGCTGGCCAAAGAGTTCTCCTTTTTCTCCCACGTCCATAAGGTATACTCCCAGATAGATTTCTTCGTTTTGGGAAGGTCACTGATTTCGAGGGTGGAAGGAACGGAGTGCTCGGCCATAGCTGTTTCAGACCATGCCCCACATTGGGTGGATCTGGAACTAGGAGAGGAGAGGGAGCAGCGTCCACTCTGGCGACTGGATGTGGGATTATTGGCGGATGAGGGAGTCTGCGGAAGAGTGCGGGGATGTATTGAAAGGTACCTGGAGGCCAACGATGATGGGGAGGTCCGAGTGGGGGTAGTATGGGAAGCGCTGAAGGCGGTGGTCAGGGGGGATTTGATCTCCATCAGGGCTCACAAGGGGAAAACAGAGGCCAAAGAAAGGGAAAGATTACTGGGGGAGATTTTGAGTGTGGATAAAAGATATGCGGAGGCCCCGGACGAAGGACTATACAGGGAGAGGCGACGACTCCAGACGGAGTTTGACCTGCTGACCACAGGGAGGGCAGAGGCACAGTGGAGGAAGGCACAGGGGATGAGACATGAATATGGGGAAAAGGCGAGTCGCCTGTTGGCCCACCAGCTTCGAAAGAGGACAGCGGCAAGGGAAATAGGGGGAGTTAGGGATGAAACGGGAACCACGGAGCGGAGAGCAGGGAAGGTAAATGAGGTGTTCAAGACCTTTTATGAGAGGTTATATAGGTCCCAACCCCCCGAGGGAAAAGAGGGGATGCAGCAGTTTCTGGACCAACTAAGGTTCCCGAGGGTGGAGGAGCAGGAGGTGGCAGGCCTGGGGGCGCCAATTGGGGTGGACGAGGTGACCAAAGGGCTGGGGAACATGCAGGCAGGGAAGGCCCCGGGACCTGACGGGTTCCCGGTGGAATTTTATAGGAAATATGTGGACTACCAGAATGTTGCCTGGTATGGAGGGCATAAGCTATGAGGAGCGATTGAATAAACTCGGTTTGTTCTCACTGGAACGAAGGAGGTTGAGGGGCGACCTGATAGAGGTATACAAAATTATGAGGGGCATAGACAGAGTGGATAGTCAGAGGCTTTTCCCCAGGGTAGAGGGGTCAATTACTAGGGGGCATAGGTTTAAGGTGAGAGGGGCAAGGTTTAGAGTAGATGTACGAGGCAAGTTTTTTACGCAGAGGGTAGTGGGTGCCTGGAACTCACTATCGGAGGAGGTAGTGGAAGCAGGGACGATAGGGACGTTTAAGGGGCATCTTGACAAATATATGAATAGGATGGGAATAGAAGGATACGGACCCAGGAAGTGTAGAAGATTGTAGTTTAGTCGGGCAGTACGGTCGGCACGGGCTTGGAGGGCCGAAGGGCCTGTTCCTGTGCTGTACATTTCTTTGTTCTTTGTTCTTGTACTTGTTGGCCCCGCTGCTGGTAAGAACCTTTAACGAGGACAGAGAAGGGGGGACCCTACCCCCGACAATGTCGGAGGCGACGATATCACTAATCCTGAAGCGAGAAAAAGACCCGCTGCAATGCGGGTTTTATAGGCCTATCTCACTCCTAAATGTGGACGCCAAGTTGCTGGCAAAAGTGCTGACAATGAGGATAGAGGATTGTGCCCCGGGGGTGGTGCACGAAGATCAGACAGGGTTCGTAAAGGGGAGACAATTGAATGTCAACGTGCGACGGCTATTGAGGGTGATAATGATGCCCCCAGCAGCGGGGGAGGCAGAGATAGTGGCGGCAATGGATGCAGAGAAGGCATTTGATAGGGTAGAGTGGGAGTATCTATGTGAGGTGCTGAGGAGGTTCGGGTTCGGGGAGGGGTTTGTCAGCTGGGTTAAACTCCTCTATGGGGCCCCAATGGCAAGTGTAGTCACAAATCGGCAAAGGTTGGAGTATTTTCAACTACATAGGGGAACAAGACAGGGATGCCCGCTGTCCCCATTACTGTTCGCGCTGGCAATTGAACCACTGGCCATAGCGCTGAGAGACTCCAGGAAATGGAGAGGGGTGGTTAGAGGGGGAGAGGAACACCGAGTGTCACTCTATGCGGATGACCTACTGCTGTATGTGGCGGATCCAGTGGGGGGGATGACAGAGGTCATGCAGATATTGAGGGAGTTTGGAGATTTCTCGGGATATAGGCTTAACATGGGAAAGAGTGAGCTTTTCGTAATACACCCTGGGGACCAGAGTAGAGGGATAGATGGCCTACCGCTAAGGAGAGTGGAAAGAAACTTCCGATACCTGGGGATTCAGATAGCCAGGAGCTGGGGAACCTTACACAGACTCAATCTGACTCGGCTGGTGGAGCAAATGGAAGAGGATTTCAAAAGGTGGGATATGCAGCCGCTGTCACTGGCAGGCAGAGTGCAGGCGATTAAGATGATGGTCCTCCCGAGGTTCCTAGTTGTGTTTCAATGTCTCCCTATATTGATCACTAAGGCCTTTTTCAAAAAAATAGATAGGAGCATCATGAGCTTTGTGTGGGCAGGGAAGGCCCCGAGGGTAAGGAGGGGGTTCCTGCAATGTAGCAGAGACAGAGGGGGACTGGCGTTGCCGAATTTGGGCGACTACTACTGGGCCACCAACGTGGCGATGATCCGTAAGTGGATGATAGAGGGAGAGGGGGCGGCGTGGAAAAGGCTGGAGATGGTATCCTGCAAAGGAACAAGCTTAAAAGCGCTGGTGACGGCACCACTACCGCTCTCCCCGAAAAAGTTTACCACGAACCCAGAGGTGGCGGCAACATTAAGTATCTGGGGGCAATGGAGGCGACAGAGGGGTGTGTTGGGAGCCTCGGTGTGGTCCCCGATCAGGAACAACCATAGGTTTGCCCCAGGGAGGTTGGACGGAGGGTTCCAGAGCTGGTACCGGGCAGGAATTAGGAGAGTGGGAGACTTATTTATAGATGGGACGTTTGCGAGCTTGGGAGCACTAGAGGAAAAGTATGAGCTGCCCCCGGGGAATATCTTTAGGTATATGCAGGTGAGAGCGTTCACGAGACAACAGGTGAGGGAATTTCCGCTGCTCCCGACACAAGGGATCCAGGATAGAGTGCTTTCGGGGGTGTGGGTCGGGGAGGGCGAAGTGTCCGAAATATACCGGGAGATAAGAGAAGAGGGGGAGGAGCTGGTAGAAGAACTGAAGGGAAAATGGGAAGAGGAGCTCGGGGAGGAGATTGAGGAGGGTTTGTGGGCTGATGCCCTAAGTAGGGTAAATTCCCCTTCCTCGTGTGCCAGGCTTAGCCTGGTCCAATTTAAGGTGCTACATAGAGCACACATAACGGGAGCGAGGTTGAGCAGGTTCTTCGGAGTGGAGGACAAATGCGGGAGGTGCGGGGGAAGCCCGGCGAACCACACATATATGTTTTGGTCGTGTCCGGCACTGGAGGGGTATTGGAGGGGAGTGGCGGGAGTGATCTCGAAGGTGGTGAAGGTCCGGGTCAAGCCAAGCTGGGGGTTAGCTATATTTGGGGTAGCGGATGAGCCGGGAGTGCAGGAGGCGAAAGAGGCCGATATTCTGGCCTTTGCGTCCCTAGTAGCCCGGCGTAGGATTTTACTCATGTGGAAGGAAGCAAAACCCCCCGGCGTGGAGGCCTGGATAAACAATATGGCGGGGTTCATAAAACTGGAGCGGATGAAGTTTGCGCTGAGAGGATCGGCTCAAGGGTTCCCCAGGCAGTGGCAACCGTTCCTCGACTATCTAGCGGAACGTTAGGGGGAAAATAGATAGCCAGCAGCAGCATTTAGAAATGAGCAAAGGTTGACGAAACAAAAAAGATGTTTTCAGAAGAATAGGGAGGGAGGTAAAAGAGGAGGGGGAGTGGCACTGTTAATTAGGGAGTGCAGCACAGCTGCAGAAAAGGAGGGAGTTGAGGAGGGTTTGTCTACTGAGTCAGTATGGGTGGAAGTCAGAAACAAGAAAGGAGCACAGTACGAAGTCTTACAACACCAGGTTAAAGTCCAACAGGTTTGTTTCGATGTCACTAACTTTCGGAGCGCTGCTCCTTCCTCAGGTGAAGAAAGGAGCAGTCACGTTATTGGGAGTTTTCTATAGACCCCCCAATAGCAGCAGAGAGATGGAGGAACAGATTGGGCGGCAGATCTTGGGAAAGTCCAGAAGTAACAAGAGTTGTTGTCATGGGTGACTTCAACTTCCCTAATATTGACTGGAACCTGCTTAGTGCAAATGGTTTGGATGGAGCAGATTTTGTCAGGTGTGTACAGGAAGGATTCCTGACTCAATATGTAGATAGGCCGACTAGCGGGGTGGCCATGTTGGACTTGGTGCTCGGCAACGAACCAGGCCAGGTGTCAGATGTCTCGGTGGGGGAGCATTTTGGTGACAGTGACCACAACTCCTTGACCTTTACCATAGTCATGGAGAGGGATAGGAACAGACAGTATGGGAAGGTATTTAATTGGGGGTGGGGAAATTATACTGCTATTAGACAGGAGCTCAGGGGCATAAAGTGGGAACAATTGTTCTTGGGGAAATGCACAACAGTAATGTGGGGGTTGTTTAAGGAGCACTTGCTGCGAGTGCTGAATAGTTTTGTCCCACTGAGACAAGGAAGGAATGGTAAGGTGAAGGAGCCTTGGATGACAAGAGAAGTGGAGCTTCTAGTCAAGAGGAAGAAGGAAGCTTTTGTCAGGTTGAGGAAGCAAGGGTCTGACTCGGCTCTAGAGGGTTACAAGGTAGCCAGGAAGAAACTCAAAAATGGACTGAGGAGAGCTAGAAGGGGGCATGAAAATGCCCTAGCGGGAAGGATTAGGGAAAACCCCTAGGCGTTCTACACTTATGTGAGAAATAAGAGGATCATCAGAGTGAGAGTAGGGCCGATTAGGGATAGTGGAGGGAACTTGTGCCTAGAGTGTGAGGAGATGGGGGAGGCCCTAAATGAATACTTTTCAGTATTCACTAGAGACAGGTACCTTGTTGCTCATGAGAACAGTGTGAACCAGGTTAATAGACTCGAACAGGTTGATATTAAGAGGGAGTATGTGCTGGAAATTTTGGAAAGCATCAGGATAGATAAGTCCCCTGGGCCAGACAGGATATATCCAAGGTTACTACAGGAAGCGAGGGAGGAGATTGCTGCGCCATTGCCGATGATCTTTGCGTCCTCACTCTCCACTGGAGTAGTACCGGATGATTGGAGGGAGGCGAATGATGTTCCCCTGTTCAAGAAAGGGAATAGGGAAATCCCTGGGAATTGCAGACCCATCAGTCTTACATCTGTGATGAGCAAAATATTGGAAAGGATTCTGAGAGATAGGATTTATGATTATTTAGAAAAACATAGTTTGATTAAAGTCAAGTTTGATAGTCAGCATGGCTTTGTGAGGGGCAGGTCATGCCTCACAAGCCTCATTGAATTCTTTGAGGATGTGACGAGACACATTGTTGAAGGTCGGGCAGTGGATGTGGTGTATATGGATTTCAGGAAGGCATTTGATATGGTTCCCCATGGTAGGCTCATTCAGAAAGTTAGGGGACATGGGATACAGGGAAATTTGGCTGTCTGGATACAGGATTGGCTGGCCGAAAGAAGACAGCGCGTGGTAGTGGATTGAAAGTATTCCGCCTGGAGGTCGGTGACCAGTGGTGTCCCACAAGGATGTGTTCTGGGACCTCTGCTCTTTGTGGTTTTTATCAATGACTTGGATGAGGAAGTGGAAGGGTGGGTTAGTAAGTTTGCCAATGATACGAAGGTTGGTGGAGTTGTAGATAGTGTTGAAGGTTGTTGCAGGTTACAACAGGACATTGACAGGATGCAGAGCTGGGCTGAGAAGTGGCAGATGGAGTTTAACCTTGATAAATGTGAAGTGATTCATTTTGGAAGGTCGAATTTGAATGCTGAATACAGGGTTAAATTAGGATCCTTGGAAGTGTGGAGGAACAGAGAGATCTTGGGGTCCACGTACATAGATCCCTCAAAGGTACCACCCAGGTTGATAGGGTTGTTAAGAAGGCGTATGGTGTGTTGGCTTTCATTAACAGGGGGATTGAGTTTAAGAGCCGCGAGGTTTTGCTGCAGCTTTATAAAACCCTGGTTCGACCACACTTAGAATATTGTGTCCAGTTCTGGTTGCCTCATTATAGGATGTGGATGCTTTGGAGAGGGTACAGAGGAGATTTAGTAATAGTCAATAGTCATAGAACATACAGTGCAGAAGGAGGCTATTCGGCCCATCGAGTCTGCACCGATTCAGTTAAACCCTCACTTCCACCCTATCCCTGTAACCCAATAACCCCTCCTAACCTTTTTGGACACTAAGGGCAATTTAGCATGGTCAATCCACCTAACCTGTACATCTTGGACTGTGGGAGGAAACCGGAGCACCCGGAGGAAACCTACGCAGACACGGGGAGAACGTGCAGACTCCGCACAGACAGTGACCCAGCAGGGAATCGAACCTGGGGCCCTGGTGCTGTGAAGCCACAGTGCTAACTACTTGTGCTACCGTGCTGCCCGATTTACCAGGATGCTGCCTGGACTGGAGGGCATGTCTTATGAAGAAAGGGCTTTTCTTACTGGAGTGAAGAAGGCAGAGAGGTGACTTGATAGAGGTGTACAAGGTGATGAGAGGCATGGTTAGAGTGGATAGCCAGAGACTTTCCCCAGGGCGGAAATGCTGTCACGAGAGGACATAATTTTAAGGTGATTGGAGGGAGGTATAGGGGAGCTGTCAGAGGTAGGTTCTTTATACAGAGAGTGGTGGGTGCATGGATTGCACTGCCAGCAGAGGTGGTGGAGTCAGAGTCATTCGGGACATTTAAGCGACTCTTGGACAGGCACATGGACAGCAGTAAATTGAAGGGGTGTAGGTTAAGATTCGGATTCGGATAAATGGTCGGCACAACATCGTGGGCCGAAGGGCCTGTACTGTGCTGTACTGTTCTAGGTTCTATAAACTAATGGGACTAAAGCTGACAAGTCCTTTGTCAGGAGGGCCTGTCTGTAAATCTGTATCCTCTCTTTATCCACCATTCAGCCACTGGAAACAGTATCTCCTTCTTTACTTTATCAAAATCTTTGATGATTTTGAACACCTCAATGAATTTCCCTTAAAGGTTCTCTGCTCCAAAAAGCACAATCCTAATTTCTCTAGTCCCTCCACATAGCACAAACAAGGGCAAGATTCTCTGGCCTCCCTGCAGAGTGTTTCTCGTTGGCCGGAGGCAGCCCACCGTTGGTTAGTGGCTGGAGGCAGCCCGCCGTTGGTTAGTGGCTGGAGGCAGCCCGCCGTTGGCCGGAGGCAGCCCGCCGTTGGTTAGTGGCCGGAGGCAGCCCACTGTTGGTTAGTGGCCGGAGGCAGCCCGCCGTTGGTTAGTGGCTGGAGGCAGCCCGCCGTTGGTTAGTGGCTGGAGGCAGCCCGCCGTTGGCCGGAGGCAGCCCGCCGTTGGTTAGTGGCCGGAGGCAGCCCACTGTTGGTTAGTGGCCGGAGGCAGCCCACTGTTTGTTAGTGGCTGAAGGCAGCCCACCGTTGGACGGAGGCAGCCCACCGTTGGAAGGAGGCAGCCCACCGTTGGTTAGTGGCTGGAGGCAGCCCACTGTTTGTTAGTGGCCGGAGGCAGCCCACTGTTTGTTAGTGGCTGAAGGCAGCCCGCCGTTGGCCAGAGGCAGCCCACCGTTGGAAGGAGGCAGCCCACCGTTGGACGGAGGCAGCCCACCGTTGGTTAGTGGCTGGAGGCAGCCCACCGTTGGAAGGAGGCAGCCCACCGTTGGTTAGTGGCTGGAGGCAGCCCACCGTTGGAAGGAGGCAGCCCACCGTTGGACGGAGGTAGCCCACCGTTGGACGGAGGCAGCCCACCGTTGGTTAGTGGCTGGAGGCAGCCCACCGTTGGCCGGGTCTTCTGGTCCTGCCACTGTCAAGGGTATTTCCCATTGAATTCACCTCAGGCCATCAATAACCCACGGCGGGGGGGCGCTGACCAGAAGATCCCACCGGCGTGACAGCCGGACAACCTCACCACAAGTCTTTCAGCTCTGTACCAGTTAATAAATCTCTTTGGCAACCTCTCCAAAGCCTTACCATCCTTTCTAAAGTATGGGGTGCAAAATTAGTCACAATACTCTAGCTGGAGCCTAATCTGTTTCATGGAGATTTAGCTCAAACCCCTGATGAAAGTTTGTCAACTTCAAATGTTAACTGTTTTTCTCCACTCAGATGCTGCTCGATCTTCTGAGTATTTCCAGCATTTTGTTTTTACTCTTTGCTTTTGTACTCTCTGCATTTATAAAGTCAAATAACATATACTTTTTTAGCAGTCTTCTCAACTTGTCCTGCCACCTTCCAAGATTTGTAAATGTACAGTTAGAATCATAGATTTTTACAGCACAGACGGCCATTCGACCCATCATGTCTGCACCACTTTCCCAAAGAGCTACCCAACGAGTCCCATTCTCCAGCCCTATCTCTGCACCCTCTAAATTCATCACTTTCAAATATGTATCCAGTTCTCTTTCCTTGTATCTAAAATTCCTCATTCCTGGTATCATTCTCGTAAATCTCCTCTTCACTCTCTCCAGGCTTTAACATTCTTCCTTAAATAAGGTGCCCAGAACAGCACACAGTACTCCAAATGTGGTCTGACCAATGATTTGTGGAGGTGTAGCATCACTTCCTTGCTTTTATACTCTGTGCCTCTATTTATAAACCCAAGGATGCTATAAGCCTTCTTAATAACTGTTCTAACTTGCCTAGCCACCTTCAGAGAACCATGCACTTGAACCCCGAGGTCCCTCTGTTCCTGTACTCCCCTCAAAGTCGTCAATTACATTGAGCCTGTATTGCGTGTTTCTTTTCCCAAAATGCATTATCTCACATTTCGCTGCATTGAAGTTGATCTGCCAGGTGTCCGTCCATTTGGCCAACTTGCCAACGTCTCTCTAAAGTCGCTCAGCATCATTCTCACAATTCACTAGTTACCATATTTTAGTATCATCTGCAAATTGAGAGAATTTGCCCTCAACATCCACCTCTAAATTGTTTATATAAATCAGAAAAAGCAAAGTCCCAACACTGAGCCCTGGGGACACCACTTTCAACTGGTCTCCAGTCTGAGAAATGCCCATCTACACCTACCCTCGGTTTCCTATCTCTTAGCAACTTCTAATCCATGCTGCCAAAGGCCCATCAATCCCAAATGTTTCTAATTTGCTAACCAACCTTCCATGTGGCATTGTATCAAATGCTTTCTGAAAGTCCAAATATACAACATCCACGGCACTACCTGTGTCACTTCGTCAAAGAACTCAAATAAATTTGTCAGACATTACCTGCTCTTGACATAGCCATGTTAACTGTCTAGTGTTAACTTATTTTTCTCTAAGTGTACATTTATCTCATCCCGTATTATGGTCTACATCAGTTTTCCTACTATTGTTGTCAAGCTAACAGGTCTGTAGTTTCCTGGGTTTTTTGGGGGTCGGTCTTCACAGTGAAAGACACAAATAACATGCCAGTGACTGATGGAAATGAGGCTATGACAGGTGAGGACCTTGAGAGGATTGTTCTCACCAAGGAGGTAGTGATGGGCAAGCTAATGGGGCTGAAGGTAGACAAGTCTCCTGGCCCTGATAGAATGCATCCCAGAGTGCTAAAAGAGATGGCTAGGGAAATTGCAAATGCACTAGTGATAATTTACCAAAATTCACTAGAATCTGGGGTGGTCCCGGCGGATTGGAAATTAGCAAACATGACACTACTGTTTATAAAAGGAGGTAGGCAGAAAGCGGGTAGTTATAGGCCAGTGAGCTTAACTTCGGTAGTAGGGAAGATGCTGGAATCTATCATCAAGGAAGAAATAGCGAGGCATCTGGATGGAAATTGTCCCATTGGGCAGACGCAGCATGGGTTCATAAAGGGCAGGTCGTGCCTAACTAATTTAGTGGAATTTTTTGAGGACATTAACAGTGCGGTAGATAACGGGGAGCCAATGGATGTGGTATACCTGGATTTCCAGAAAGCCTTTGACAAGGTGCCACACAAAAGGTTGTTGCATAAGATAAAGATGCATGGCATTAAGGGGAAAGTAGTAGCATGGATAGAGGATTGGTTAATTAATAGAAAGCAAAGAGTGGGGATTAATGGGTGTTTCTCTAGTTGACAATCAGTAGCTAGTGGTGTTCCTCAGGGATCAGTGTTGGGCCCACAACTGCTCACAATTCACATAGATGATTTGGAGTTGGGGACCAAGGGCAATGTGTCCAAGTTTGCAGACGACACTAAGATAAGTGGTAAAGCAAAAAGTGCAGAGGATACTGGAAGTCTGCAGAGGGATTTGGATAGGCTAAGTGAATGGGCTAGGGTCTGGCAGATGGAATACAATGTTGACAAATGTGAGGTTATCCATTTTGGTAGGAATACCAGCAAAAGGGATTATTATTTAAATGATAAAATATTAAAACATGCTGCGGTGCAGAGAGACCTGGGTGTGCTAGTGCATGAGTCGCAAAAAGTTGGTTTACAGGTGCAACAGGTGATTAAGAAGGCAAATGGAATTTTGTCCTTCATTGCTAGAGGGATGGAGTTTAAGATTAGGGAGGTTCTGCTGCAATTGTATAAGGTGTTAGTGAGGCCACACCTGGAGTATTGTGTTCAGTTTTGGTCTCCTTACTTGAGAAAGGACGTACTGGCACTGGAGGGTGTGCAGAGGAGATTCACTAGGTTAATCCCAGAGCTGAAGGGGTTGGATTACGAGGAGAGGTTGAGTAGACTGGGACTGTACTCGTTGGAATTTAGAAGGATGAGGGGTGATCTTTTAGAAACATATAAGATTATGAAGGGAATAGATAGGATAGATGCGGGCAGGTTGTTTCCACTGGCGGGTGAAAGTAGAACTAGGGGGCATAGCCTCAAAATAAGGGGAAGTAGATTTAGGACTGAGTTTAGGAGGAACTTCTTCACCCAAAGGGTTGTGAATCTATGGAATTCCTTGCCCAGTGAAGCAGTAGAGGCTCCTTCATTAAATCTTTTTAAGATAAAGATAGATAGTTTTTTGAAGAATAAAGGGATTAAGGGTTATGGTGTTCGGGCCGGAAAGTGGAGCTGAGTCCACAAAAGAGTCCACAATGGTGGAGTAGGCTCGAGGGGCCAGATGGCCTACTCCTGCTCCTAGTTCTTATGTTCTTATCCTTTGCCCCTTGACAACGGCGTCACATTTGAAATTCTCCAATCTGTTGGGACTAATCTTTTGCTCCATTACCTCTCTCAGCAATCTAGGATGCATCCCATCCTGGCCTGGTGACTTCTCGACCTGGAATTCTGCCAGCCTTTTTAGCACCTTTTCTTTATCCATCACTATACACCTCAATTGCTCAACACCCACATTAGGAGGCTCCTGAATGTGGTGCTGTCGCCTCGTCGGGGGCCGAGCCAGAGGTAATCATGTCCATGGATGCAGAGACGGTATTCAACCGGGTGGAGTGGAGGTACCTTACTGAGGTACTGGGACGGTGGGTGGAGTTTGGATAAATGGGGTTTGGTTTGGATAAATGAGGAAAATATGGATTGGTTGATGGGCGTATTTTTAGAAAAGTTGTATAGAATTGATTGTCTTGCTTATATGTTGTAAAATTGAAAATTTCCTGAATACGGTAGCACAGTGGTTAGCACGGTTGCTCACAGCTCCAGGGTCCCAGGTTCGATTCCCCGCTGGGTGACTGTCTGTGTGGAATCTGCACGTTCTCCCCGTGTCTGCGTGGGTTACCTCCGGCAGCTCCGGTTTCCTCCCACAAGTCCCAAAAGACGTGCTGATAGGTGAATTGGACATTCTGAATTCTCCCTCTGTGTGCCCGAACAGGCGCCGGAATGTGGCGACTAGGGGCTTTTCACAGTAACTTCATTGCAGTGTTAATGTAAGCCTACTTGTGACAATAATAAATATTCTATTATTATAAAAGTATTTTAAAGAAAAGAAGCCTTTGAGAAAGTCTTGCTTTACAACCTTCAGATTTGCGAATCCATTTTGACCTAAGATAACCCGTATGTGCAATGCCTTGCCCTTTGGAATAGAGGCAGTCTTGGCTCATCGGATGAAAGATTCCAGGTGCTCGTCAACTGGAACGATTGCGAAGGCTGGGTGGCTGGGCGGGGCTGCGCGCGCTGTTCACGGCAGAAAAGATGACCGAAGTGATGGTTGTGGAACTTGAAAGACAGTTTGCAAAATACATGGAGGTGATGAGGAAGGAGATGATGGCGGCACTGAAGGTGTTGGTGGAGGAGGTGATTGCCCCGGTGAAGACGGCGGTGTCGAGGACATCGGCCGAGGTGTGGGAGCAGGGTGAGAAAGTGATGGTAGTGGAGGAGGCCTTGTTGCAACACAACGATCAGCTCTCCTTGATGGGTGAGGAGCTGCAGAGGGTGGTGGAGGCCAACAAAGGTCTGCAAGCCAAGGTGGAGGACCTAGAAAACAGATCTAGGCGGCAAAATCTGAGGATCGTGGGCCTGCCCGAAGAGGTGGAGGGCCCAAGGGCAATGGAGTACTTCACCAAGATGTTGACGGAGCTGATGGGGAAGGGCGAAGATCCCTACCGAACTGGATCGGGCTCATCGGGCATTGAGGCCTAAACCAAAGGCGAATGAACCGCCAAGAGTGGTAATTATTTGTTTCCATTGGTACCATGTGAAGGAGAAGGTCCTGAGTTGGGCAAAGCAGAAGCATTCCTCCAATAGTGCCCTGCGTTCCTTCAATAGTGCCCAGCATTCCTTCAATAGTGCCAAGTTCAGTTACTCCAGAGGAAAGGCCCCGTGTTGTTCCATTGGGAACTGGAGCAGATGTCTCCATTAATGCACCTCCTGAATCTACAAGTCAACCGACTGCTGCTCAAGACATCGATACCCCAACTGAGGCAGAAACAGCCAGACAGTTAAGGCATTCTCAGAAAATTCTGAAGTCTCCTGATAAGACTGAAATTTTGAGTCTCTATATGGTGTTGCCCCAACATTTTTTTTATGGACTCTTCTTGTAAATGAAATGAAATGAAAATCGCTTATTGTCACAAGTAGGCTTCAAATGAAGTTACTGTGAAAAGCCCCTAGTCGCCACATTCCGGCGCCTGTTCGGGGAGGCTGGTACGGGAATTGAACCGTGCTGCTGGCCTGCCTTGGTCTGCCTTAAAAGCCAGTGATTTAGCCCAGTGTGCTAAACCAGGGGCTGGGCTAAATCACTTGTCTGTTCATAAATAATTGTCTGTTCATAAATGGGGTAAAGAAGTTAAAAGGGGATGGAGATGTGGCAGCGCAACACAGCTCGAGGAATGGTGGTTCACTTGCGAAGTGTGAGTTGGCAGTTGCCACACGGAGAGGCAGAGCGCGAGCCCAAACACACGGAGTGGCAGTTGATCGATGCACTCAGAGCGTACGAAGTGCGAGTCAGGAGTGGTGGTTGGGCGCTGGCCAGTCGATGCCCAGGGAGTCAAGGTGTAGGGTGGCATTCTTTGTATATAACAAAGAACAAAAAAAAGTACAGAACAGGAACAGGCCCTTCGGCCCTCCAAGCCCGTGCCGACCATGCTGCCCGACTAAACTACAATCTTCTACACTTCCTGGGTCCGTATCCCTCTATTCCCATCCTATTCATGTATTTGTCAAGATGCCCCTTAAATGTCACTATCGTCCCTGCTTCCACCACCTCCTCCGGTAGCGAGTTCTGGTAGTGTGGCGACCAGAATTTAACACTATACTCCAAGTGTGGCCTAACTAAGGTTCTATACAGCTGCAACATGACTTGCCAATTCTTATACTCAATGCCCCGGCCAATGAAGGCAAGCATGCCGTATGCCTTCTTGACTACCTTCTCCACCTGTGTTACCCCTTTCAGTGACCTGTGGACCTGTACACCTAGATCTCTCTGACTTTCAATACTCTTGAGGGTTCTACCATTCACTGTATATTCCCTACCTGCATTAGGCCTTCCAAAATACATTACCTCACATTTGTCCATAGTTAAACTTCAATAAACAAATTTGTTAACTTTCATCTCGAGTAGTTGTTGAGCGTCACAGCCATTACACTGATCCCTGGGAAACATTGATTATGTATTTCCCTACAGTCTGAAAAGCAATCGTTCACCATTACGTGTGCTTTTCTTTTTTGCTTCATCAATCTATACCCACACAGACTGTTCTCATTTATTCCATGAGCCTCAGTTTAGTTAACAAGTCTATTATATGATAGTTTATCGAAAACCTTTTGACAAAAATGTCACTGCAGCTACAGCTTTGATCTTACAGCGTGTACAAGGTTGGATAAATCATCAAAAAAATTACTACATCGGCAGACATTAATGTAGAGAAACGTAGCAATAGGCTTCACAGAGGTATAAGGAGATAGAGGTATGAGGATATAAAAACAAAATAGGTGACCAGCCAAAGGCGGAGAGATTGAATATTACAGGGAATTAATCAGAATGATTGCATATTTGAACGAATCATAGAGGTATTATGCATTGATGCAATGTTGGACATGTCTGAATAATCATTGAAATCTTTTTGACAAAATCACTAACATAGAATCACAGAATCCCGACAGTGCAGAAGGAACCATTTAAGCCCATCAAGTCTGTACCGACCCCTAAAAGAGAACTCCCCACCAAGCCCACTTCCCTGCCCTATCTCAATAAACCCACAACCTACCCGCACATCCCAGGACAAAAGGGGCAATTTAACATGGCCAGTCCATCTAACCTGCACATCTTTGGACTATGGGAGGAAACCGGAGCACCCGGAGGAAACCCATGCAGACACGGGGAGAATGTACAAACGCCACATGGTGGATAGGTGGATAGGTTGTATATGTGGATGTCCAGAATGAATTTGGGTAACATTCTACACAAGAGGTTGTTAGCAGAAGTGAAAGCTCGTGGAATAGGAATTTGGGGCAGCACGAAAGCAAAGTGGTTAGTACAATTGCTTCACAGCTCCAGGGTCCCAGGTTCGATTCCGGCTTGGATCACTGCCTGTGCGGAGTCTGCACGTTCTCCCCGTGTGTGCGTGGGTTTCCTCCGGGTGCTCCGGTTTCCTCCCACAGTCCAAAGATGTTCAAGTTAGGTGGATTGGCCATGCTAAATTACCCTCAGTGTCCAAAAAGATTAGGTGGGGTTATTGGGAGAGGGTGGAGGTGTGAGCTTAAGTAGGGTGCTCTTTCCAAGGGCCAGTGCAGACTCGATGGGCCGAATGGCCTCCTTCTGTACTGTAAATTCTATGATTCTATAACCTTGCATCGTAGGTTGATATTTGGCTGAGGTAGGAGATAGAGGGTATGTAGAACGTTCTCTGACTGATGGGTGCCATGCCCCAGGGATCTCTTCTGGGGCCTCATCTTTGCTCCAAGACATAAGAACATAAGAAATAGGAGCTGAATTAGGCCATTTGGCTCCACCATTCAATAGGATCATGGCTGATCTACCTTAATTCCACCTTCCTGCACTGTAACTACATCCTTTAGCATCCAAAAATCTACTTATCTCTGTCCTGACTATCCTCAAGAACTGAGCGTTCACAGCTGCCTGGGGCATAAATTTCAGATATCTACAACTCTTTCAGTGAATACATTTCTCCTCATCTTAGCCTTTAAACTGCTGACCCCTCATTCAACAACAATGTTATTTAGCACCTTTAGCAAAATGAAACCTCCCAAGGTGCTTCACAGGAGTGTTAAAATGCAAACTCTGACACTGGGCCACATAAGGTCATATTAGGGGCAATGACCAAAAGCTTGGTCAAAGAGGTAAGTTTAAGGGGTATCTTAAAGGAGAAAAGCAAGGTAGAAAGGAGACAGATTGAAGAAGCAAATTCTAGAGGTTCAGGTCTTGGCAGTGAAGGCAGAGACCATCAATGGTGGAGCAATTGAACTTGGGGATGGTCAAGAAGCCAGAATTAGAGGAGCACATATACATTGGAGGGTTGTGGGGCTAGAGGGGATTATAGACAGGGAAGGGTGAAGCCACAAAGGATCTCAGACTGTGACTTCTTGTTCTAGACTCCCAGCTACAAGAAACATGCTCCCTGCAAGTACCCCAGCAAACCCCTTAAGAATTTGACATGTTTCAATTAGATCATTTATTTAGTTCAGTTTCACTGGCAATTCTTCAGATGCTACCTGCGCCAAGACCTGGACAACATTAAGGCTTGGGCTGGTAAGTAATATTGGCATAAGTACCAGGCAATGACCATCCAATGAGAAAGAGTCTCTAACCACCTCTTGTTGGCATTCAAGCATATTTTCATCATCAAATCACCCAGCATCAACATCCAAGTGATCACCATTGACCAGAAGCTTAACTGGATCAGCCGTATAAATAACATGGCTTCAATAACAGATCAGAGCTGGGTATTCTGCAATGAGTAACTCACCTCCTGGCTCCCAAAGCCTCTCTACCAAGTTAGGATGCAAGTTAGGAGTGAAATAGAATACTCTCCACTTGCCTGGGATGGATACCGCTGCAACAACATCCAAAGACTTTGCCACCATCCAGGACAAAACAGTGCACTTCATCGGCATCTGCCACCTTAAACATTCATGTCCATCACCAGTGCAGAGACAGCAGTGTGTACCATCGACAAGGTACACTGCAGCAACTCACCAGAGTTCCTTCAACAGCACAGCACCTTCCAAAAGCTTCAACCAACCCAACATAGAGGTAAAAGGGCAGCTTGTGTAAGAAAACACCAACACCTCAAAGTATGATTATAAGTCATTCTGAAATGTAAATATATTGCTATTCCTTCATTATCACTGGATCAAAATGCTAGAAATTGTTACTTAATAAGCATGGGAGTATTTTCATCACAGACGCCTTCAGGTCAAAGAGAAGGCCAACCACCACCTTCTCAAGCACAACCTGAAATGGGCAACAGATACTGGCCTTGCCAATGGCACCCATATCCCCAGAATTCATTTTTATCAAAAGCTAGTACTTCATCAAATCTATGCTGAGATGCAGTTTCAGGTACTTGGACTTACTTCTCATTCAAAACGGAATCTGTCATCCTCACCAGAAACCCAATTTATGTTAATTCTGGACATTGACTGCAACTCTAATCTAATAGATAGGTGCCTACTAATATAGAGTTATTGTGAAATATAAAAATTACACTTGACTTGAGTGATTTGGAAAAAATGACTTTGGAAAGAAGTGATTAACACATTTAAAATACCGTGGAAATATTAAGGAATACCAGGCATTTCTGCATGTATAGCTAGAGTCAGCAGATTAAAGATCAAGTGTCAAATCAAGCCCCCAAGATGAGGTGCAATTCCTTTTCTTGTCGGCTTGGATCTTGTGTGTCTCTCTTATGGAGACCATGAATTGGCTTCAATATGATTCTGAATTGGTTTGTGGAGCAAGCAATGAGATGGATAAAGGGTTTGCCCTATCCAGTCTGCTCATTGGCATTGTAACTTTAAGGATGGGTCAAAAACTTTAAAGAGA
This sequence comes from Scyliorhinus torazame, assembly GCF_047496885.1. Classification (NCBI taxonomy): domain Eukaryota; kingdom Metazoa; phylum Chordata; class Chondrichthyes; order Carcharhiniformes; family Scyliorhinidae; genus Scyliorhinus; species Scyliorhinus torazame. The sequence continues at coordinate 2,626,803 of NC_092714.1, forward strand.
AATGGCGTTTCCATTGAAAAGTCCCGAGGTGACAGGCTATCAAATGACACCTTAAACTAATTCTTCTTCCCTCTGTTTATTGAGGAGACCACCGATAATCTTCCCATCACACAAGGTTCAACTTCCAGAGTGTAACAAAGATGAGGAAGGACTGTTTGTTTAAAATTTGGTCCAATTATCGTTAAATCTGTCACATCACAGACAGAATAATATTTACTCACATAATAACTTTCCAACTAATCTAGTTACATTTTCTTGCATTAATTAGATGATATGTCGCATAAACAACAGCCCACAGAAAAGAATAAACTATTGAATTGACATTTAGAAAACTACAGTACATGATTTGTTCCAACTTGTGTTTGAATGGTATTTCCCCTCTATTCAACACAGCTGAAGTCATGAGGCTCTGTTAACTATTTCAAACTGATCAGCTTTCTTTCCAAATTAAGAGAGCTTAGAGATTTGGAGGAATTTGTTGGCCCATCAGCTCCATAGTGGCTGACAAAAAGGATAAAACTTTAATTACAGCATGGTCTAACATCAAAGGCACAAACTACCTAGTTTATTTTACAAAGAGTTATGGCTCAGTTACTGTAAACCATGTTACCTACTTTGTTGTTCCTATTCAGTTGTTACATCATTATCCAACAAATTTGTAGCATAAGTTAAAGTTTACTGTAATGCTACTGTGCCACTTTCTAAAGACATGGAGAAATCGATCTCTGGAACCTGTAACTAACATACTATGAAAAAGTGCTCTCTTTCCTGGACATGTTATGGATTGTTTTAGATATCTGGGCAAGAGAAAACATCTTTGGAGTTAGGAAGTTTCAACTCCGCTATGTTAAGTAAACAGAATAAAAGCAACTGATCCATGTAACAGAGGAAGTGGAGATGTGGGAGAAGGTGGATACTGTTGATAGCCCCTTGGCCTGATAAGAGTCAAAATAAGTGATAATGGCATAGTGTAGGTTAGATGGCTTTTGTTTCGGTGCAACATCGTGGGCCGAAGGGCCTGTACTGCGCTGTATCGTTCTATGTTCTATGTTCTAAGTGTCCCAAGGAACCATTAGAAATGAGGATTACAAATTAAATAATTTCACATAAATCATTAAAAAGCAGCATGGGGAACTAACAGGGTGGTGAAGTCGACATCTGTTGTGGGAAAAGCATTACAATACAACCTGGAAGAGAGGATAAGAACTGGGAGGTGTCATTTAAAGGGGATAACCGGGGTCTCACCTGCCAGTTGAAGAGCTGGCAAAACCTTCACAACACCTCCTTTCAGGAAGACCCGGCAAATGAAGTGCAAATCAGACACTAAAGGACAGGACGGTAGCACAGTGGTTAGCACTGTTGTTTCACAGAGACAGGGTCCCGGGTTCGATTCCCGGCTTGGGTCACTGTCTGTGCGGAGTCTGCACGTTCTCCCCGTGTCTGCGTGGGTTTCCTCCGGGTGCTCCGGTTTCCTCCCACAAGTCCTGAAAGACGCGCTGTTAGGTAATTTGGACATTCTGAATTCTCCCTCTGTGTAATTTTTTAATTTAATTTACTAATTAATTAACACAATGTCAATTAGAGGGGTGCAGTGCTCTGGCTGTGAGATGGGCAGGTCCAGAAGGCTTCCAGCGTCCCGGATGGCTTCACCTGCAGAAAGTGCACCCAACTGGGGCTCCTCACAAACCGCATGGTTCGGTTCGAACAGCAGTTGGATGCACTTAGGAGCATGCAGGTGGCGGAAAGCGTCACAGATCACAGTTATAGAGATGTGGTCACGCCCAAGGTGCAGGCAGAGAGATGGGTGACTACCAGAAGGGGCGGGCAGTCAGTGCAGGAATCCCCTGTGGTTGTCCCCCTCTCGAACAGGTATACCCCTTTGGATACTGTCGGGGGGAAATAGCCTATCAGGGGAAATCAGCAGCAGCCAGAGCAGTAGCACCACGGCTGGCTCTGATGTTCAGCAGGGAGGGTCAAAGCGCAGAAGAGCAATAGTCACAGGGGACTCTGTAGTCAGGGGAACAGATAGGCACTTCTGCGGCCGTGAAAGAGACTCCAGGATGGTATGTTGCCTCCCTGGTGCCAGGGTCCTGGATGTCTCAGAACGGGTAGCGGGCATCCTGAAGTGGGAGGGCAAACAGGCAGAGGTTGTGGTTCATATTGGTACTGACGACATAGGCAGGAAGGGGCAAGAATTGGCAAGTCATGTTGCAGCTGTATAGAACCTTAGTTAGGCCACACTTGGAGTATAGTGTTCAATTCTGGTCGCCACACTACCAGAAGGATGTGGAGGCTTTAGAGAGGGTGCAGAAGAGATTTACCAGAATGTTGCCTGGTATGGAGGGCATAAGCTATGAGGAGCGATTGAATAAACTCGGTTTGTTCTCACTGGAACGAAGGAGGTTGAGGGGCGACCTGATAGAGGTATACAAAATTATGAGGGGCATAGACAGAGTGGATAGTCAGAGGCTTTTCCCCAGGGTAGAGGGGTCAATTACTAGGGGGCATAGGTTTAAGGTGAGAGGGGCAAAGTTTAGAGTAGATGTACGAGGCAAGTTTTTTACGCAGAGGGTAGTGGGTGCCTGGAACTCACTACCGGAGGAGGTAGTGGAGGCAGGGACGATAGGGACATTTAAGGGGCATCTTGACAAATATATGAATAGGATGGGAATAGAAGGATACGGACCCAGGAAGTGTAGAAGATTGTAGTTTAGTCGGGCAGTATGGTTGGCACGGGCTTGGAGGGCCGAAGGGCCTGTTCCTGTGCTGTACATTTCTTTGTTCTTTGTTCTTTGTTCTTTGGGGATGAGGTCCTGCAGCAGGAGTTCAGGGAGCTAGGCAGAAAGTTAAAAGACAGGACCTCAAGGGTTGTAATCTCGGGATTACTCCCTGTGCCATGTGCCAGTGAGGCTAGAAATAGGAAAATAGAGCAGGTAAACACGTGGCTAAACAGCTGGTGTAGGAGGGAGGGTTTCAGTTATCTGGACCACTGGGAGCTCTTCCGGGGCAGGTGTTACCTGTATAAGAAGGACGAGTTGCATCTAAACTGGAGAGACACCACGAGGTTTGCTAGTGTCACACAGGAGGGTATAAACTAGTATGGCAGGGGTTGGGTAGCGGAGCAATAGGTCAGAAGGTGAAAATATTGAGGGAGAACTAGGAAATAGGGCCAGTATGGCTCTGAGGAAGAGCAGACAGGGAGATGTTGCTGAAAACAGCGGGACTGGTGGCCTGAAGTGCATATGTTTTAATGCACGTAAGGGGCTGTTTAGCACAGGGCTAAATCGCTGGCTTTGAAAGCAGACCAAGACAGGCCAGCAGCACGGTTCGATTCCCGTAACAGCCTCCCCGAACAGGCGCCGGAATGTGGCGACGAGGGGCTTTTCACAGTAACTTCATTTGAAGCCTACTTGTGACAATAAGCGATTTTCATTTCATTTTCGAGTACAACAGGTAAGGCAGATGAACTTAGAGCTTGGATTAGTACTTGGAACTATGATGTTGTTGCCATTACAGAGACCTGGTTGAGGGAAGGACAGGATTGGCAGCTAAACATTCCAGGATTTAGATGTTTCACGCGGGATAGAGGGGAATGTAAAAGGGGTGGAGGAGTTGCGCTACTGGTTAGGGAGAATATCACAGCTGTACTACGGGAGGACACCTCAGAGGGCAGTGAGGCTATATGGGTAGAGATCAGGAATAAGAAGGGTGCAGTCACAATGTTGGGGGGTTACTACAGGCCTCCCAACAGCCAGTGGGAGATAGAGCAGATAGGTAGACAGATTTTGGAAACGATTAAAAACAACAGGGTTGCTGTGATGGGAGACTTCAACTTCCCCAATATTGACTGGGACTCACTTAGTGCGAGGGGCTTAGACGGGGCAGAGTTTGTAATGAGCATCCAGGGGGGCTTCTTAAAACAATATGTAGACAGTCCAACTAGGGAAGGAGCTGTACTGGACCTGGTATTGAGGAATGAGCCAGGCCAGGTGGTAGAAGTTTCAGTAGGGGAGCATTACGGGAACAGTGAACACAATTCAGTAAGTTTTAAAGTGCTGGTGGACAAGGATAAGAGTGGTCCTAGGGTGATTGTGCTAAATTGGGGGAAGGCTAATGATAACAATATTAGGTGGGAACTGAAGAACCTAGATTGGGGGCGGGTGTTTGAGGGCAAATCAACATCTGACATGTGGGAGGCTTTCAAATGTCAGTTGAAAGGAATTCAGGACTGGCATGTTCCTGTGAGGAAGAAGGATAAATATGGCAAATTTCGGGATCCTTGGATAACGAGAGATATTGTAGGCCTCGTCAAAAAGAAAAAGGAGGCATTTGTCAGGGCTAGAAGGCTGGGAACAGACGAAGCCTGCGTGGAATATAAGGAAAGTAGGAAGGAACTTAAGCAAGGAGTCAGGAGGACTAAAAGGGGTCATGAAAAGTCATTGGCAAATAGGGTTAAGGAAAATCCCAAGGCTTTTTGCACATACATAAAAAGCAAGAGGGTAGCCAGGGAAAGGGTTGGCCCACTGAAGGACAGGCGAGGGAATCTATGTGTGGATCCAGAGGAAATGGACGAGGTACTAAATGAATACTTTGCATCAGTATTATACAAAGAGAAGGAATTGGTGGATGTTGAGTCTGGAGAAGGGTGTGTAGATAGCCTGGGTCACATTGAGATCCAAAAAGAAGAGGTGTTGGGCGTCTTGAAAAATATTAAGGTAGATAAGTCCCCAGGGGCTGATGGGATCTGCCCCGGAATACTGAAGGAGGCTGGAGAGGAAATTGCTGAGGCCTTGATAGAAATCTTTGGATCCTCACTGTCTTCAGGAGATGTTCCGGAGGACTGGAGAATAGCCAATGTTGTTCCTTTGTTTAAAAAGGGTAGCAAGGATAATCCAGGGAACTACAGGCCGGTGAGCCTTACTTCAGTGGTAGGGAAATTACTGGAGAGAATTCTTCGAGACAGGATCTACTCCCATTTGGAAGCAAGTGGACGTATTAGCGAGAGGCAGCACGGTTTTGTGAAGGGGAGGTTGTGTCTCACTAACTTGATAAGAGTTTTTCGAGGAGGTCACAAAGACGATTGATGCAGGTAGGGCAGTGGATGTTGTCTATATGAACTTCAGTAAGGCCATTGACAAGGTCCCCCATGGCAGATTGGTACAAAAGGTGAAGTCACACGGGGTCAGAGGTGAGCTGGCAAGGTGGATACAGAACTGGCTAGGTCATAGAAGGCAGAGAGTAGCAATGAAAGGGTGCTTTACTGATTGGAGGGCTGTGACTAGTGATGTTCCACAGGGATCAGTGCTAGGACCTTTGCTGTTCGTAGTATATATAAATGATTTGAAGGAAAATGTAACTGGTATGATTAGTAAGTTTGCAGACGACACAAAGGTTGGTGGAATTGCGGATAGCGATGAGGACTGTCAGAGGATACAGCAGGAATTAGATCATTTGGAGACTTGGGCGGAGAGGTGGCAGATGGAGTTTAATCCGGACAAATGTGAGGTAATGCATTTTGGAAGGTCCAATACAGGTAGGGAATATACAGTGAATGGTAGAACCCTCAAGAGTATTGACTGTCAGAGAGATCTTGGTGTACAGGTCCACAGGTCACTGAAAGGGGCAACACAGGTGGAGAACGTAGAACATAGAACATACAGTGCAGAAGGAGGCCATTTGGCCCATCGAGCCTGCACCGACCCACTTAAGCCCTCACTTCCACCCTATCCCCGTATCCCAATTACCCCATCTAACCTTTTTGGTCACTAAGGCTCATTTATCATGGCCAATCCACCTAACCTGCACATCTTTGGACTGTGGGAGGAAACCGGAGCACCCGGAGGAAACCCACGCAGACACGGGGAGAACGTGTAGACTCCGCACAGACAGTGACCCAGCAGGGAATCGAACCTGGGACCCTGGTGCTGTGAAGCCACAGTGCTATCCACTTGTGCTACCATGCTGCCCTAAACATAGAACATAGAAAATACAGCACAGAACAGGCCCTTCGGCCCACGATGTTGTGCCGAACCTTTGTCCTAGATTAATCATAGATTATCATTGAATTTACAGTGCAGAAGGAGGCCATTCGGCCCCCTGAGTCTGCACCGGCTCTTGGAAAGAGCACCCTACCCAAACTCAACACCTCCACCCAACACCAAGGGCAATTTATCATTGGCCAATTCACCTAACCCGCACATCTTTGAACTGTGGGAGGAAACCGGAGCACCCGGAGGAAACCCACGCAGACACGGGGAGGACGTGCAGACTCCGCACAGACAGTGACCCAAGCCGGAATCGAACCTGGGACCCTGGAGCTGTGAAGCAATTGTGCTATCCACAATGCTACCGTGCTGCCCTTAAGAACAAATAAATATACACTATATCATTTTACCGTAATCCATGTACCTATCCAATAGCTGCTTGAAGGTCCCTAATGTTTCCAACTCAACTACTTCCACAGGCAGTGCACTCCATGCCCCCACTACTCTCTGGGTAAAGGTAGTCAAGAAGGCATACGGCATGCTTGCCTTCATTGGCCGGGGGGGGGGGGGGCATTGAGTATAAGAATTGGCATGTCATGTTGCAGCTGTATAGAAGCTTAGTTAGGCCACACTTGGAGTATAGTGTTCAATTCTGGTCGCCACACTACCAGAAGGATGTGGAGGCTTTAGAGAGGGTGCAGAAGAGATTTACCAAGATGTTGCCTGGTATGGAGGGCATCAGCTATGAGGAGAGGTTGAATAAACTTTGTTTGTTCTCACTGGAATGAAGGAGGTTGAGGGGCGACCTGATAGAGGTCTACAAAATTATGACGGGCATAGACAGAGTGGACAGTCAGAGGCTTTTCCCCAGGGTAGAGGGGTCAATTACTAGGGGGCATAGGTTTAAGATGCGAGGGGCAAGGTTTAGAGTCGATGTACGAGGCAAGTTTTTTACGCAGAGGGTAGTGGGTGCCTGGAACTCGTTACCGGAGGAGGTGGTGGAAGCAGGGACGATAGTGACATTTAAGGGGCATCTTGACAAATACATGAATAGGATGGGAATAGCGGGATACGGACCTCGGGCAGGTTGTTTCCACTGGTGGGTGAAAGCAGAACTAGGGGGCGTAGCCTCAAATTAAGGGGAAGTAGATTTAGGACTGAGCTTAGGAGGAACTTCTTCACCCAAAGGGTTGTGAATCTGTGGAATTCCCTGCCCAGCGAAGCAGTTGAGACTCCTTCATTAAATGTTTTCAAGATAAAGACAGATAGTTTTTTGAAGAATAAAGGAATAAAGACTTTAGTTTAGTCGGGCAGCATGGTCGGCACGGGCTTGGAGGGCCGAAGGGCCTGTTCCTGTGCTGTACATTTCTTTGTTCTTTTTCTTTGTACCCGAACAGGCGCCGGAATGTGGCGACAAGGGGCTTTTTACGGTAACTTCATTGCAATGTTAATGTAAGCCTACTTGTGACAATAAAGATTATCAGCGGGCCTGCCCCAGGATCAAGGACTCCGGGAAGCAGAGGCCAACAGCTGTTTATTGCTCAGCAGCGACACTGGGAGGTCAGTGGCTGCTGATGGTACTACACACAGCCAAGGCCCATGATCACCATGGATCCAGGCACAAGTGAGTGATGGCATGAGGGGATCATCGTGTGGGTGTCAACTGAGAGGGTGGCTCAGGAGGAAGGTGAAGCTTAGCAGACCGCTTCCTTCGCAATGTTGGGTCCTTCGATCAGGAACTGAGTTTTTTGAATTTAGAAGGATGCGGGGGGATCTTATAGAAACATATAAGATTCTGAAGGGAATAGATAGGATAGATGCGGGCAGGTTGTTTCCACTGGCGGGTGAAAGCAGAACTAGGGGGCATAGTCTCAAAATAAGGGGAAGTAGATTTAGGACTGAGTTTAGGAGGAACTTCTTCACCCAAAGGGTTGTGAATCTCTGGAATTCCTTGCCCAGTGAAGCAGTAGAGGCTCCTTCATTAAATGTTTTCAAGGTAAAGACAGATTTTTGAAGAATAAAGGGATTAAGGGCAATGGTTTTCGGGCCGGAAAGTGGAGCTGAGTCCACAAAAGATCAGCCATGATCTGATTGAATGGTGGAGCAGGCTCGAGGGTCCAGATGGCCGACTCCTGCTCCTAGTTCTTATGTTCTTCTGGAAGAGAGACAGCCACAAAGAATGCAAGCAACACCGTATTGGATGAATATCACTGGGGGTAGGGTGAGGCCCTTAGGTATCCATTAATTGCCCCACCCTTCCGTCTGACTAAATGCCTCTCTGCCCCTCGCCACGGAGAGGGCATTAAATTTCACTCTAGGGTGGGATGGTCAAAGGAAGTCAGCATGTATTATAGCAGGTAGGTTGTGCAAAACTCTCCAGAAATTACATACTTTGCAAACAATGGCTATCACGTGGCTGTGATGGATGCAGATCTCATGTGACACAGACAATTAGCCCACAAGTGACATGTAATAGGAAGTCAGTTTTGGGGATAGGTGTGGAAGGGGCAACGACAGGAGTCCACACCGAGTTGTAGAGGAAAACAAAACTTATTTTTATTCAACACATTAACTGTATACACAGCTCTAGCAGTTCCCATTGGGTCTTCTCTAGTCGGTGCCTGTCAGGCGGACTCTGCATGGCCTTTGTTAAGGGTCGCCTGTCCCTTTATTGGGGGAGCTTGTATTCTGCAAACTCCCCGGGGTAGTGGATCATCCCTACCCCATAAAATCCTGGCAGATTATAACAGGTAGATTGAGAAATCTGTTAACGTAAGTATGATTCTGCAGCTCCACCAATCTGGTGAGGTGTCATGAAGATCAGTGCTGGGGCTCTGCTCTAGTATTCTAAATCCACATTTTGTGCCACATTGCCAAATGCCTGCAGATTATAGTCTGATCATACCCTGTGAAGCCTGCTGGACTCCTGCCCTTTTCCAGTTTCATTTTTCCCATCATAAAAATGATTCAATCCAGATGTGAAGCTGGCCACGTATCTATTATAAACAGAAAAGCTCTAGTTGACTGACTCCCTGATGCAGCTGTGATACACAACCTGGATTATTGCACTGACTCTGATAAGCCAGGACATTTCAGTGCTCTGCTCATTTCAACGCTGCAGGTTTTAAATTGAGGCCCCAGCATGCACTACCAGGCCAGGCTCAGGAATTGCTTCCTGCCCATCCACATAATGTCATTAAGACACTAAACAAAAATATAAAACAGAAAGCTGATTCTAACAGCCTAGTGGCCACAAACTGAAGTATCATGTCAGACAGATCAGGAAGCAAAATAATGTTCCTCACGGATGGAAAGTCAAAAGGGGGGTATGCTTGCATTATTACAGGTGCCAGGTTACAGGAGCAGATGTGGCAGAACTATAGGAACTGGGGAGGAGGGGGGGGGGGTGTTAGAGCTTAGGGTGTCCTTATATGTTGATGATTTGCTGTTATACATGTCGGAACCAAGTGTGTCAATAGGGGGAATATTGGAGCTGCTTCGGGTGTTTGGGTCTTTCTCGGGGTACAAACTAAATCTAGACAAGAGTGAGTATTTTGTGGTCTCTCGGCGGGGGGTGGGGGGGGCTGCCATTCCATAGGGCAGGGACTCACTTTAGATACCTGGGGGCGCAGGTTGCCCGGGGTGGGGGGGGGGAGGGGAGGGGGGGGGGGGGGGGCTCCGTATATACATTTCTAATTTGGTGGGGAGAGTGAAAGCTGATCTGGCAAGCTGGGATGGTCTCCCTCTGTCACTGGCAGGTCGGGTACAGGCGGTTAAAATGAACGTGCTGCCGCGATTTCTGTTTATTCTCCAATGCCTGCCGATTTTCCTGCCAAAGGCATTTTTCAGAGAGATTGAGGGAAGGATTACCTCGTTCATTGGGGGGGGGCGGGGGGAAGGTGGCCAGAGTTAGAAAGGTGCTGCTACAGAGGGGAAGGCAGGCAGGGGGTTTGGGTCATCCGAACCTGATGTATTACTACTGGGCGGCGAATGTGGAGAAGGTGCGGAGCCGGGTCAGAGGGGTTGATTCATAGATACATAGAAGATAGGAGCAGGAGGAGGCCTTTTGGCCCTTCGAGCCTGCTCCGCCATTCATCACGATCATGGCTGATCATCCAACTCCATAGCCTAATCCTGCTTTCTCCCCATAGCCTTCGATCCCATTCTCCCCAAGTGCTCTATCCAGCCGCCTCTTGAATATATTCAAAGTTTTAGCATCAACTACTTCCTGTGGTAATGAATTCCACAGGCTCACCACTCTTTGGGTGAAGAAATGTCTCCTTGTCTCTGTCCGAAATGGTTTACCCTGAATCCTCAGACTGTGACCCCTGGTTCTGGACACACCCATCATTGGTAACATCTTCCCTGCATCTACCCTGTCTAGTCCTGTTAGAATTTTATAAGTCTCTATGAGATGGCCCCTCAATCTTCTGAACTCCAGCAAGAACAATCCCAACCTAGCCAATCTCTCCTCATATGACAGTCACCCCATCCCTGGGTTGCTAGTGTCATTCCCAGTGGGTCAGAATGGAGGAGAGTTTGTGCAGGGAGTCGGGATTGAAAGCACTAGCAACAGCGCCGCTCCCGATAGCCCCGGGGAAATACTCAGGGAGTCCGGTAGTAATAGCTTCATTGAGAATTTGGAGGCAGTTTCGCCAACACTTCGGGTTGGGGGCAGGGTCAAGGGAAATGCCAATTCGGGGGAACCACGGATTTGAGCCAGGGAAGTGGAACGGAAATATTCGGCAATGGGAGGAGAAGGGGATTAAGACACTGAAAGATTTGTTTCTTGGGGGTCAGTTTGCAAGATTGAAGGAGCTGGAAGCGAAGTATGGGTTGGAGCAGCGGGAAATGTTTAGATACATTCAGGTTCGAGATTTTGCCAAAGACATAGGAACGGAAGTAAGGCCATTCGGCCCATCGAGTCCACTCCACCATTCAATCATGGCTGATTTCAACTCCATTTACCGGCTCTCTCTCCATAGCTCTTAATTCCTTGAGAAATCAAGAATTTATCAACTTCTGTCTTAAAGACACTCAACATCCCGGCCTCCACCGCCCTCTGTGGCAATGAATTCCACAGACCCACCACTCTCTGGCTGAAGAAATTTCTCCTCATCTCTGTTCCAAAGTGACTTTTTTGAGGGGGTGACCAAGAAGGCAGATGAGGGCAGTGCAGTAGACGTTGTCTACATGGACTTTAGCAAAGCCTTTGACAAGGTACCACATGGTAGGTTGTTGCAGAAGGTTAAAACTCACGGGATCCAGGGTGAGGTTGCCAATTGGGTTCAAAATTGGCTGGACGACAGAAGGCAGAGAGAGGGTGGTTGTAGAGGGTTGTTTTTCAAACTGGAGGCCTGTGACCAGTGGTGTGCCTCAGGGATCGGTGCTGGGTCCACTGTTATTTGTGATTTATATTAATGATTTGGATGAGAATTTAGGAGGCATGGTTAGTAAGTTTGCAGATGACACCAAGATTGGTGGCACAGTGGATAGTGAAGAAGGTTATCTAGGATTGCAACGGGATCTTGATCAATTAGGCCAGTGGGCCGACGAATGGCAGATGGAATTTAATTTAGATAAATGTGAGGTGATGCATTTTGGCAGATCGAATCAGGCCAGGACCTACTCAGTTAATGGTATGGCATTGGGGAGAGTTATAGAACAAAGAGATCTAGGAGTACAGGTTCATAGCTCCTTGAAGGTGGAGTCGCAGGTGGACAGGGTGGTGAAGAAGGCATTCGGCATGCTTGGTTTCATTGGTCAGAACATTGAATACAGGAGTTGGGACGTCTTGTTGAAGTTGTACAAGACATTGGTACGGCCACACTTGGAATGCTGTGTGCAGTTCTGGTCACCCTATTATAGAAAGGATATTATTAAACTAGAAAGAGTGCAGAAACGATTTACCAGGATGTTGCCGGGACTTGATGGTTTGAGTTATAAGGAGAGGCTGGATAGACTGGGACTTTTTTCCCTGGAGCGTAGGAGGCTTAGGGGTGATCTTATAGAGGTCTATAAAATAATGAGGGGCATAGATAAGGTAGATAGTCAACATCTTTTCCCAAAGGTAGGGGAGTCTAAAACTAGAGGGCATAGGTTTAAGGTGAGAGGGGAGAGATTCAGAAGGGCCCAGAGGGGCAATTTCTTCACTCAGAGGGTAGTGAGTGTCTGGAATGGGCTGCCAGAGGTAGTAGTAGAGGCGGGTACAATTGTGTCTTTTAAAACGCATTTAGATAGTTACATGGGTAAGATGGGTATAGAGGGTTATGGGCCAAGTGCGGGCAACTGGGACTAGCTTAATGGTAAAAACTGGGCGGCATGGACTGGTTGGGCCGAAGGGCCTGTTTCCATGCTGTAAACTTCTATGATTCTATGGCTCCCTTTTATTCTAAGGCTGTGCCCCCGGGTCCTAGTCTCCCCTGCTAATGGAAACAACTTCCCTACATACACCCTATCTAAGCCATTCATTATCTTGTAAGTTTCTATTAGATCTCCCCTCAACCTCCTAAACTCCAATGAATATAATCCCAGGATCCTCAGACGTTCATCGTATGTTAGGCCGACCATTCCTGGGATCATCTGTGTGAATCTCCGCTGGACCCGCTCCAGTGCCAGTCTGTCCTTCCTGAGGTGTGGGGCCCAAAATTGCTCACAGTATTCTAAATGGGGCCTAACTAATGCTTTATAAAGCTTCAGAAGTACAACAATGCTTTTATATTCCAAACCTCTTGAGATGAATGACAACATTGCATTTGCTTTCTTAATTACAGACTCAACCTGCAAGTTTACCTTTAGAGAATCCTGGACTCGGACTCCCAAGTCCCTTTGCACTTCAGCATTATGAATTTTGTCACCGTTTAGAAAATAGTCCAGGTCTCTATTCTTTTTTCCAAAGTGCAAGACCTCGCACTTGCCCACGTTGAATTTCATCAGCCATTTCTTGGACCACTCTCCTAAACTGTCTAAATCTTTCTGCAGCCTCCCCACCTCCTCCATACTACCTGCCCCTCCACCTATCTTTGTATCATCGGCAAACTTAGCCAGAATGCCCCAGGTCCCGTCATCTAGATCGTTAATATATAAAGAGAACAGCTGTGGCCCCAACACTGAACCCTGCGGGACACCACTCGTCACCGGTTGCCATTCCGAAAAAGAATCTTTTATCCCAACTCTCTGCCTTCTGCCTGACAGCCAATCGTCAATCCATGTTAGTACCTTGCCTCGAATACCATGGGCCCTTATTTTACTCAGCAGTCTCCCGTGAGGCACCTTATCAAAGGCCTTTTGGAAGTCAAGATAGATAACATCCATTGGCTCTCCTTGGTCTAACCTATTTGTTATCTCTTCAAAGAACTCTAACAGGTTTGTCAGGCACGACCTCCCCTTACTAAATCCATGCTGACTTGTCCTAATCCGACCCTGCACTTCCAAGAATTTAGAAATCTCATCCTTAACAATGGATTCTAGAATCTTGCCAACAACCGAGGTTAGGCTAATTGGCCTATAATTTTCCATCTTTTTCCTTGTTCCCTTCTTGAACAGGGGGGTTACAACAGTGATTTTCCAATCCTCTGGGACTTTCCCGGACTCCAGTGACTTTTGAAAGATCATAACTAACGCCTCCACTATTTCTTCAGCTATCTCCTTCAGAACTCTAGGATGTAGCCCATCTGGGCCAGGAGATTTATCAATTTTTAGACCGCTTAGTTTCTCTCGCACTTTCTCCTTTGTGATGGCTACCATATTCAACTCTGCCCCCTGACTCTCCGGAATTGTTGGGATATTACTCATGTCTTCTACTGTGAAGACTGACGCAAAGTACTTATTTAGTTCCTCAGCTATTTCCTTGTCTCCCATCACAAAATTACCAGTGTCATTTTGGAGCGGCCCAATGTCTACTTTTGCCTCCCGTTTATTTTTAATGTATTTAAAGAAACTTTTACTATCATTCCTAATGTTACTGGCTAGCCTACCTTCATATTTGATCCTCTCTTTCCTTATTTCTCTCTTTGTTATCCTCTGTTTGTTTTTGTAGCCTTTCCAATCTTCTGACTTCCCACTACTCTTTGCCACATTATAGGCTTTCTCTTTTGCTTTGATGCATTCCCTAACTTCCTTTGTCAGCCATGGCTGCCTAATCCCCCCTCTGATAACCTTTCTTTTCTTTGGGATGAACCTCTGTACTGTGTCCTCAATTACTCCCAGAAACTCCTGCCATTGCTGTTCTACTGTCTTTCCCACTAGGCTCTGCTCCCAGTCGATTTTCGTCAGTTCCTCCCTCATGCCCCTGTAGTTACCTTTATTTAACTGTAACACCTTTACATCTGATTCTACCGTCTTTCTTTCAAATTGGAGATTGAATTCGACCATATTATAATCACTGCCTCCTAAGTGCTCCCTTACTTTAAGATCTTTAATCAAGTCTGGCTCATTACATAACACTAAGTCCAGAATGGCCTGTTCCCTCGTGGGCTCCATCACAAGCTGTTCCAAAAAGCCCTCCTGTAAACATTCAATGAATTTCCTTTCCTTGGGTCCACTGGCAGCATTATTTACCCAGTCCACATGCATATTGAAGTCCCCCATGATCACTGTGACCTTGCCTTTCTGACATGCACTTTCTATTTCGTGGTGCATTTTGTGCCCCTGGTCCTGACCACTGTTAGGAGGCCAGTACATAACTCCCATTATGTTTTTTTTGCCTTTGTGGTTCCTCAACTCTACCCACACAGACTCCACATCATCTGACCCTATGTCGTTTAGTGCTATTGATTTAATTTAATTCCTAATTAACAAGGCAATCCCGCCCCCTCTGCCCACCTCCCTGTCTTTTCGATAGGTTGTGAATCCCTGGATGTTTAAATGCCAGTCCTGAACCCCCTGCAACCATGTCTCTGTGATGCCTACCACATCATACCTGCCAGTCACAATCTGGGCCACAAGCTCATCTACCTTGTTCCGTACACTGCGCGCATTTAAATATAGCACCTTTAATTCTCTATTGACCGTCCCTTTTTGTTTTCTTAGTGTGGTGGACCTTGGTTTACTGAGCCTTTCCATACACTGTGTCATATTTTGTGGGATGGGGACTATCGTAACCTCTCCTGAGTTTTGTCTTTTCGTGCTTTTTTGTATTCCTAAGCAGCTACGCTTCCCACTGATTACTTCACCTCTTGGTTCCCTGACTTTCCCTTCCTACAAAGGTAGGTAGGAAAGAATGTTGAGAAGAGGACATAAGGAAATTGCAGGCAGATTGGTTGAGTTATTCACAAAAATCTGACAGGTGGAGTATAATATGGGAACATTAAACAACTGCGGAATTCTGAGGTGCAGAGGGATGTGGGTGTCCTAGTCCATGAGTCACAAAAGGTATGCAGGTACAGATAATCAAGAAGGCCAATGGAATGTTAGCCTTTATTATGAGAGGAATCGAACATAAAAAAAGTCATGCTTCAGTTATACAGGATATTGATGAGACCACATCTAGAATACTGTGTGCAGTTTTGGTCTTCTTGTTTAAGAAAGGATGTAAATGAGTTGGAGAGTGTTCAGAGGTTTATTAGATTGATATCCGGAATGAGTGGGTTGTCTAATGAGGAAAGGTTGGACAGACCGGGACTGTTTCCATGGAGTTTAGAAGAGTGAGGGATGACTTGATTGAAGGATATCAGATCCTGAATATGTGGACAAAGTGGACATGGAAAAGTTTCCTCTTGTAGGTGAGTCCAGAACTAGGGGACACAGTTTTAAAATTAGGAGCCTCCCTTTTAGGACAGTGGTGAGGAGAATCTTTTCTGAGGGTTGTGCAACTTTGGAACTTTCTGCCTCAGAAGGCATTGGAGGCGAAGTCACTGAATATTTTTAAGGCAGAGGTAGATAGATTCTGGTTAGGAAAGGAGAATGTGAAATTCGAACCATAAACAGGTCAGCCATGATCTTATTGATCAGACTCGAGGGGCTGAATGGCCCACTTTTGATCCTATTTTGTATGTTATTTATTAACCTTTTGCTGTGTGGGAATTGGCTTTTAGATTTCCCCAAACTTCACTATGCTTCAAAAGTATTTCATTGGCTGTGAAATGCTTTAGGACATCCGCTGGTCATGAAAGGCACAGTATAAATGTGAGCCCTTTTCTACAGCAGGGAATCGGAAAGTATCGAGAGCCTGATAACCAGCACACAACATGGAAGCACTTTCTGTTTCTTGGCTATTAGTTTTCAGCATCTTGAGAAAAAGCTGCTTCCTTCCCACAAATCCAGGCAGAGCCTGATAAGACAACCGTTAAACTCATTCATGAGAATTATATGCTCTCCTGTTATTGCCGTTGGCAATGCAATATATGTAGCAAAATGGGACAGTTTTGTACTTTGTCCCCCAGTGTAAATTGATGGCAGTTCAGAGTAGTTTTTCTATCCATGTATTATAGGGCAGCGTGGTAGCATTGTGGATAGCACAATTGCGTCACAGCTCCAGGGTCCCAGGTTCGATTCCGGCTTGGGTCACTGTCTGTGCGGAGTCTGCACATCCTCCCCGTGTGTGCGTAGGTTTCCTCCGGGTGCTCCGGTTTCCTCCCACAGTCCAAAGATGTGCGGGTTAGGTGGATTGGTCATGATAAATTGCCTGAGTGTCCAAAATTGCCCTTAGTGTTGGGTGGGGTTACTGGGTTATGGGGATAGGGTGGAGGTGCTGAACTTGGGTAGGGTGCTCTTTCCATGAGCCGGTGCAGACTCGATGGGCCAAATGGCCTCCTTCTGCACTGTAAATTCTATGATTAATGGCAATCAAGATTGTGTGAAATACCTCATGGTCTCTTTTCAGTTGAACAAGTCAGAGTAGCTTCCTTTCATTATCTCCATATTTACAAAATTAATTGCATGTTATGATTAAAACCGTGAGTTACTTGGAGCGGGATTCTCCATCCAGCAATGTGGAATTGTGAAATATGATCGGGTGGAGAATTCAGTGTCAGACGAAAATCGAGGTTGGTCCCTTGCGCCAAACCGAATGCCATGCTCCAGTCCCTCGACAGCGGTGTGAATGTGTTCTACGCTGCACGCCAGCGTGGGCTCAGTAAACGCCGTTGGCATATCATTAAGAGGCCTGACCTGGCATTTCCGGGCCTTCAACAGTGCTCCACCAGGAAGAATTACCGATGGTGAGGTTCACTTGTGGTATTTCAAATCAGGACACAGGCTCCATGTTTGCTGAGGAAAGAGAGGGGTACGAAAAGTGCCCAACATTGCTATAGTGTGCCGCCAGTTGTGCCACTGGCCAGGGGCGTCTGCCAGGGCTGGGGGGGTGTGGCCAGCAGGTGGGCTGTGGGGTTGGGGTGGATGGGCACAGACCACCATTGCCACAGCTTGCAGGGTAGCCATGCGGCTGCGCACACCACTCACTGCCCACTGTGAACATAGCGCCACAGGTCATATGGTTGCCCCCCCCCCCCCCCAGGCCATCCCACTAGGTACCACTAAGTACATGAACGGGATGGGTGTGCTCCAGCACAATCAGTGCCATCTTCCTGACTGGGATGAGGGCCAGTATGCATTGGAATTGCACGGGTTCTATGTGACACCCATTAACGGGACCTGAATCGCTCAGGGACTGGCACCGCTTTCGTCCACGTAGAACACTCGCGATTCAGTCTCAACGCCAGCACTTAGTCTCCCAAACGGAGAATTCCACTCTTGATCTTTAGACCATACCTGAACAATTTAAACTATTCAGCTGCAAAGTACTTTGAGAAGTCCAGTGGCTGTGGAAAGTGCTATAGAATCACAAGACTTTCTTTTCCTTCTTTACCTGGACTGACCAGAAAACTGAGACATGGTCTACATGAACAGGAAACAGAGAATAATGGTTTATGATGTTTTTTGGACTGGAAGAAGGTTTGTAGTGGAGTTCTCCAGAAATCAGTGATAGTACTCCTGTTCTTGCACATTACACAATGACCTAGACCTTGCGGCACAATTCCATGGACAGTGTGGAACGTCAAAGGATATAAACAGGTTGGTGGAATGAATGGATAAATGATGATGTGGAGATGCCGGCGTTAGACTGTGGTGAGCACAGTAAGAAGTCTGACAACACCAGATTAAAGTCCAACAGGTTTGTTTCAAATCACTAACTTTCGGAGCGCTGCTCCTGGATAAATGATTGTAGAGAAGTGTGAAGTGATGTATTTGTGTTGAAAGACGGTGGGCAGACAATACAAGATAAAACGTACAATTTTAAAGGGTGTGCAGGGGCAGAGGGGCCTGGGTGTATGTGTGCATAAGTCATTGAAGGTGATAGGATAGATTGAGGGAGCAGTGAGTAAAGCATCGTATCCAGGGCTTTATTAATAGGGACTTAGAGTACAAGAGTAAGGAGGTTATGTTGAACTTGTATAAGACACTAGTTCAGTCTCAGGTGGAGTACTGCAAACAGTTGTGGGTGCCACACGTTAGGAAAGATGTGATAGCATTAGCGAGTACAGGAAAGATTTACAGGCATGGTCCCAGGGATGGGAAACATCAGTTACACAGACAGATTGGGGAAGTTGGGACAGTTTTTCTTGGAGAGGTTGAGCGGAGGTTTGATAGAATTGTTCAAAACCATGATGGATCAGGACAGAGTAGATAGGGAGAAACTGTCCATTGGTGGAAGAATCGAGATTCAGAAGAGACAGATTGAAGGTGATTGGCAAAAGCAATGGAGCCGTGAGAAAAATATTTTTCACGTAGCGAGTGGTTAGGATCTGGAATGCACCATCTGAGAGTGTTGGAGAATGGGGTCAATTCATGAGGGAATTTGAAAAAAAAAGTGTGTAGGGCTACAGGAGAAGGCGGAGAATGGCACAAAGTGAATTGTTCCTTCAGCGAGCCAGCTCTGTCGTGACAGGTCAAAAGACCGCCTTCTGTATTGTGTAACCATTCTGTGATTCTGAGCACATATATTTGTAGCAAACCTTGGCCACTGTACAACTTTCCTTCAGCAATTAAACAATAATTAGTCCATTAAGAAGTAATGTTACCCTGGGAGTGATTTGGGTGTAGATGACCATCACTGCAACACCTCAATACAGTTTGGTTTCTGTGGAATGTCTCTCGCGACAAAAATGTACTCATGCCAACAGTTAATTGATTTGCAGGGAAATTAAGTACAATAACAAGCGGGGAGGCGGTGGCATAGTGGTAATATTACTGGACTAGTAATCGGAATTGGGAATAGTGTAGTTAGGGGCATAGACACTGTTCTCTGTGACCAGGATCGAGAGTCACGAAGGTTGCGTTGCCTGCCTGGTGCTCGGGTTCAGGATATCTCACCTGGGCTGTAGAGCAATTTGGATCCAGTTGCGTGGTCGATGTAGGTAACAACGACATAGGTATAACAAGAATAGAGGTTTTGCTGAAGGAATATGTGCAGCTAGGGGCTAAATGAAAAAGCAGAACCAAAAAGGTAACAATCTCCGATTACTACCTGAACCACAAGCTAATTGGCACAGGGTCAATAAGGATAAAGACATAAATACGTGGCTCAAAGTTTGGCGTGTGAGAAACGAGTTTGAATTCTTGGGACACTGACACCATTACGGGGGAAGAATGGAGCTCTTTGAATGGGACGGTCTTCATCGGAATCAAGCTGGGACCAGAGTCCTGGCGAATCGCATAACTAGGGTTGTAGATAGGGCTTTAAACTAAATAATTGGGAGGGGGGGGGATTAATTGTATGTGAAAAATATCAAGAGTTACAGGGAGGAGGAAGAATGGGGATGAAAAACATATCAGCCATGATCAAATAGCGGAGCAGACTTGATGGGTCGAATGGCCTAATTCTGCTCCTACATCTTATGGTCTTATGGATAGTAACGTTAAAACTGCATCCCGCCTACCCCCCAAAAACCTTTCACCCCCTTGCTGACCATGAATCTATCCACCACTGCCGTAAAAATATCCCAGGACTCTGCTTCCACTGCCTTCTCAGGAAGAAAGCTCCAAAGGTTCACAATCCTCACAGAAGAAATTTCTCCTCATCCCCATTTTAAATAAGTGACCTCTGATATTTAAACAGTTACCCCGAGTTCTAGATTCTCCGACAAGAGGAAACATCTTCTCCACATCCACCCTGTTAATACCTCTCAGGATCTTGTGTGTAGCAATCAAGACGCCTCTTATTTTTCTAAACTCCAGCAGAAATGCACGCAGACAGGGGAAGAATGTTCAAACACCAAACAGACAAGTCACCCAAGGCTGGAATTGATCCCGGGTCCCTGGCGCTGTGAGTCAGCAGTGCTAGCCACTGTGTCACCGTGCCGCCCCTACTTACAGAATATTTTGGGATTTTCCCTACTTTTACCAGCCAGAGCTTTCTCATATCCCCTCTTTGCTCTCCTAATTGCTTTCTTAAACTCCTTCCTGCACTTTCTGTACTTCACTAATGCCTCCGCTGATTTATAATAATCTTTATTAGCGTCACAAATAGGCTTACATTAACACTGCAATGAAGTTACTATGAAATCCCCGAGTTACCACACTCCGGCGCCTGTTCGGGTACACTGAGGGAGAATTCAGAACGTCCAATTCACCTAACAAACACATCTTTCGGGAGGAAACCGGAGCACCCGGAGGAAACCCGCGCAGACTCAGGGAACGTGCAGAATCCGCACAGAAATGACTCAAACTAAATCGATCCCGGGTCCCTGGCGCTGTGAAGCAACAGTGTTAACCACTGTGCTACCGTGATTTGTTCTCCTTGTACTTACTAAAAGTCTCTTTTTCTTCTCATCATATCCTAAATGTCTCTGGTCATTCATGGTTCTCTGGGCTTGTTGCTACTTCCTATTACCCAAGAGGGAACATGTTGGGCCTGTACCCTCCCCATTTCCTTTTTGAACGCCCCCCCACTGCTCTTCTGTAGGTTTCCCCACAAGTAACTCTTTCCAGTTTACCTTGGCCAGATCCTGCCTCATTTTACTAAAATCCGCTTTCCCCAATCCAAAATCTTTTTTGCAACTTGACCATTTCTTTGTCCATAACAAATTTAAATCATACCATGTTGTGGTCACTATCACCAAAATGTTCCCCCACCAACACATCAACCACATATCCAGCTTCATTCCCCAAAATTAGGTCCAGCTCTTCACCATCCCTTGTTGGACCCTCTACATATTGACCTAAAAGGTTCTCCTGTATACAATTAATAACTCCACTCCATCTAAGCCCTTAACACCGTGACTATCCCAATTAATGTTGGGAAAGTTGAAATCACCTAATATAATTACCCTATTGTTATTTTTACATACCTCTGCGAATTGCTCACAAATTTGCTCCTCAATTTCCCACCGACTATCTGGGGTCTATAATAAACACATCGCAGTGTGACTATCCCTTTTTTATTCCTAAGCTCTACCCACAAAGCCTCATTTAACACTCTTTCCAAGATATCATCTCTCCTTACTGCAGTAACTACCTCCTTAACTAATAATGCAATGCCTCCTCCCCTTTTACCTCCTCCTTTGTCTCGCCTGACTATTCGATATCCCAAGATGTTGAGCTGCCAATCCTGCCCCTCCCTCAACCACATCTGCTTGATAGCTACTATATCACAATCCCACGTGTTAATCCTCGCCCTCAACTCATCCGTTTACCTGTAATACTCCTGGCATTAAAGTAGAGGCCATCCAGCCTTGTCTTACTCTCTTGAAACTTATTACCGCTGTATTCCCTTTGACTGCATATGTTTTAATGCAAGGAGCATTACGGGTAAGGCAGATGAACTTAGAGCTTGGATTACTACTTGGAACTATGATGTTGTTGCCATTACAGAGACCTGGTTGAGGGAAGGGCAGGATTGGCAGCTAAACGTTCCAGGATTTAGATGTTTCAGGCGGGATAGAGGGGGATGTAAAAGGGGAGGCGGAGTTGCGCTACTTGTTCGGGAGAATATCA
This sequence comes from Scyliorhinus torazame, assembly GCF_047496885.1. NCBI lineage: Eukaryota > Metazoa > Chordata > Chondrichthyes > Carcharhiniformes > Scyliorhinidae > Scyliorhinus > Scyliorhinus torazame. The sequence continues at coordinate 2,648,720 of NC_092714.1, forward strand.
CAGCTATACTGCGAGAGGACACCTCAGAGGGCAGTGAGGCTATATGGGTAGAGATCAGGAATAAGAAGGGTGCAGTCACAATGCTGGGGGTATACTACAGGCCTCCCAACAGCCAGCGGGAGATAGAGGAGCAGATAGGTAGACAGATTTTGGAAAAGAGTAAAAACAACAGGGTTGTGGTGATGGGAGACTTCAACTTCCCCAATATTGACTGGGACTCACTTAGTGCCAGGGGCTTAGACGGGGCGGAGTTTGTAAGGAGCATCCAGGAGGGCTTCTTAAAACAATATGTAAACAGTCCAACTAGGGAAGGGGCGGTACTGGACCTGGTATTGGGGAATGAGCCCGGCCAGGTGGTAGATGTTTCAGTAGGGGAGCATTTTGGTAACAGTGACCACAATTCAGTAAGTTTTAAAGTACTGGTGGACAAGGATAAGAGTGGTCCGAGGATGAATGTGCTAAATTGGGGGAAGGCTAATTATAACAATATTAGGCGAGAACTGAAGAACATAGATTGGGGGCGGATGTTTGAGGGCAAATCAACATCTGACATGTGGGAGGCTTTCAAGGGTCAGTTGAAAGGAATACAGGACAGGCATGTTCCTGTGAGGAAGAAAGATAAATACGGCAATTTTCGGGAACCTTGGATGACGATTGATATTGTAGGCCTCGTCAAAAAGAAAAAGGAGGCATTTGTCAGGGCTAAAAGGCTGGGAACAGACGAAGCCTGTGTGGCATATAAGGAAAGTAGGAAGGAACTTAAGAAAGGAGTCAGGAGGGCTAGAAGGGGTCATGAAAAGTCATTGGCAAATAGGGTTAAGGAAAATCCCAAGGCTTTTTACACGTACATAAAAAGCAAGAGGGTAGCCAGGGTAAGGGTTGGCCCACTGAAGGATAGGCAAGGGAATCTATGTGCGGAGCCAGAGGAAATGGGCGAGGTACTAAATGAATACTTTGCATCAGTATTCACCAAAGAGAAGGAATTGGTAGATGTTGAGTCTGGAGAAGGGGGTGTAGATAGCCTGGGTCACATTGTGATCCAAAAAGACGAGGTGTTGGGTGTCTTAAAAAATATTAAGGTAGATAAGTCCCCAGGGCCTGATGGGATCTACCCCAGAATACTGAAGGAGGCTGGAGAGGAAATTGCTGAGGCCTTGACAGAAATCTTTGGATCCTCGCTGTCTTCAGGGGATGTCCCGGAGGACTGGAGAATAGCCAATGTTGTTCCTCTGTTTAAGAAGGGTAGCAAGGATAATCCCGGGAACTACAGGCCGGTGAGCCTTACTTCAGTGGTAGGGAAATTACTGGAGAGAATTCTTCGAGACAGGATCTACTCCCATTTGGAAGCAAATGGACGTATTAGTGAGAGGCAGCACGGTTTTGTGAAGGGGAGGTCATGTCTCACTAACTTGATAGAGTTTTTCGAGGAGGTCACTAAGATGATTGATGCAGGTAGGGCAGTAGATGTTGTCTATATGGACTTCAGTAAGGCCTTTGACAAGGTCCCTCATGGTAGACTAGTACAAAAGGTGAAGTCACACGGGATCAGGGGTGAACTGGCAAGGTGGATACAGAACTGGCTAGGCCATAGAAGGCAGAGGGTAGCAATGGAGGGATGCTTTTCTAATTGCAGGGCTGTGACCAGTGGTGTTCCACAGGGATCAGTGTTGGGACCTTTGCTGTTTGTAGTATATATAAATGATTTGGAGGAAAATGTAACTGGTCTGATTAGTAAGTTTGCAGACGACACAAAGGTTGGTGGAATTGCGGATAGCGATGAGGACTGTCTGAGGATACAGCAGGATTTAGATTGTCTGGAGACTTGGGCGGAGAGATGGCAGATGGAGTTTAATCCGGACAAATGTGAGGTAATGCATTTTGGAAGGGCTAATGCAGGTCGGGAATATACAGTGAATGGTAGAACCCTCAAGAGTATTGAAAGTCAAAGAGATCTAGGAGTACAGGTCCACAGGTCATTGAAAGGGGCAACACAGGTGGAGAAGGTAGTCAAGAAGGCATACGGCATGCTTGCCTTCATTGGCCGGGGCATTGAGTATAAAAATTGGCAAGTCATGTTGCAGCTGTATAGAACCTTAGTTAGGCCACACTTGGAGTATAGTGTTCAATTCTGGTCGCCACACTACCAGAAGGATGTGGAGGCTTTAGAGAGGGTGCAGAAGAGATTTACCAGAATGTTGCCTGGTATGGAGGGCATAAGCTATGAGGAGCGATTGAATAAACTCGGTTTGTTCTCACTGGAACGAAGGAGGTAGAGGGGCGACCTGATAGAGGTCTACAAAATTATGAGGGGCATAGACAGAGTGGATAGTCAGAGGCTTTTCCCCAGGGTAGAGGGGTCAATTACTAGGGGGCATAGGTTTAAGGTGAGAGGGGCAAGGTTTAGAGTAGATGTACGAGGCAAGTTTTTTACGCAGAGGGTAGTGGGTGCCTGGAACTCGCTACCGGAGGAGGTAGTGGAAGCAGGGACGATAGGGACATTTAAGGGGCATCTTGACAAATATATGAATAGGATGGGAATAGAAGGATACGGACCCAGGAAGTGTAGAAGATTGTAGTTTAGTCGGGCAGTATGGTCGGCACGGGCTTGGAGGGCCGAAGGGCCTGTTCCTGTGCTGTACATTTCTTTGTTCTTTGTTCTTTGACTTGATGCTTTTCTGTGTTCTGCTGTGTCCCTATTCTGCTAACAGGCTGGGTCCCCTCCCCCTGTCAAATTGGTTTATTATTAATAATAATCTTTATTAGTGTCACAAGTAGACTTACATTAATACTGCAATGAAGTTACTGTGAAAATCCCCCAGTCGCCACATTCCGGCACCTGTTCGGGTACACAGAGGGACAATTTTGAATGTCCAAATTACCTAACAGCATGTCTTTCGGGACTTGTGGGAGGAAACCGGAGCACCCGGAGGAAACCCATGCAGACTCGGGGAGAACGTGCAGACTCCGCACAGACAGTGACCCAAGCCAGGAATCAAACCCAGATCCCTGGCGCTGTGAAGCAACAGTGCTAACCACTATGCTACCGTGCCGCCTGGTAGTACCTGCCGCCTGGTGGTTAAACTCCTCCCAACAACACTGGCAAACATGGACAGTGACCCGGGGCCAGGTCCTCAGCGTCGTTGATAACCACTGCGTCACCATGCTGCCCCTTTTCCTATCTATGTCATTGGTACCAACGTGTACCATGGTCTCTACCTTACCAACCTCCCACTTCAGAAGCCCCGTGCCCATTCAGAGACACCCGTACCCTGGCATCACGGAGGCGACATACCACCCTGGAGTCCACTCTGACTATTGCTCTTGTGCGCTTTGACACTCCCTGAACAAGAGCCAGCCTTGGTGCCACTGCTATGGTTGCTGTTGTTGTTTTCTCGTGATAGGCCATCTCCCCCCAATAGTATTCAAAACGGTATACTTGTCAGAGAGGTTGTCAGCCACAGGGGATTCCTGTACTGACTGCCTGTCCCTTCTAGCGGTCACTCCATCTATCTGCCTGCACCTTGGGTGTGACCACTTCTCTAAATCTCCTGTCTATGACGCTTTCTGCCACCTGCATGCTCCTATATGTATCCAACTGCTGTTCCAACCGATCCATGCGGTCTGTGACATTCGGCAATTGGGTACACTTCCCTCAGATATAGGTGTCTGGAATGCTGGCAGCGTCAGATATCCCACATCTCACAGGCGAAGCACTCTACCCCGCTGACTGACATTTCCAGCATTAATTAATTAATTTATAATAAATACTTATTAAATTAAATGACAATAACTATATGGTCCCGAACGCCAGATTTCTACTATAAATATTAAATGACAAATACATTAATCTCCGCCACCTGGTTTAGTTACAACTCTACTTAGTTAATTCATTAGTTTTAATTAGATTTTCAATTTTTTTTCAAATTTAGTGCAGATTTCCGACCAGCCTTTACTGTGAAGTCTCTTTTTCAGTTTCTTTTCAGCTTCAGTGGAATCCCCGATACTCAGCCGGGATAAAAGGTAAGTAACTTTATACTCACCGCTCCGCCCTCCGAGATTCCTCCCGGGAGACGAGGCCTTCATCCAAGACATTTATTAAATTGTTAAAAAGTTGAGGCCCCAGCACTGATCCCTGTGGCACTCTACTTGTCGCATCCTGCCAACTAGAAAAGACCCATTTATGCCAACATTTTCCTGTTAACTAACTAATCTTCTATTCATGTCAATATGTGACTCCCGACATCACAAGTTTGGGTAGTACCCTCTGACTTCCTGCATTGGTTCCCATCCCCCTGCCACATTAGTTTAAACCCTTCCCACCAGAACTGCAGCCAATACTCCAAGTGATGTCTTTCTAAGGTTGGATATGAATTTAACAATATTTTTATATTCTATAGGCCACCAAATAGTAACATTATGGTGGGGCAGGCAATAAACAAAGAAATAACAGATGCATGTAGAAATGGTACAGCAGTTATCATGGGGGATTTTAATCTACATGTTGATTGGTTTAACCAGGTCGGTCAAGGCAGCCTTGAGGAGGAGTTTATAGAATGTACCCGCGATAGTTTCCGAGAACAGTATGTAATGGAACCTACGAGGGAACAAGCGGTCCTAGATCTGGTCCTGTGTAATGAGACAAGATTGATTCAGGATCTCATAGTTAGGGATCCTCTCGGAAGGAGCGATCACAATATGGTGGAATTTAAAATACAGATGGAGGGTGAGAAGGTAAAATCAAGCACGAGTGTTTTGTGCTTAAACAAAGGAGATTACAATGGGATGAGAGAAGAACTAGCTAAGGTAGACTGGGAGCAAAGACTTTATGGTGAAACAGTTCAGGAACAGTGGAGAACCTACCAAGTGATTTTTCACAGTGCTCAGCAAAGGTTTATACCAACAAAAAGGAAGGACGGTAAAAAGAGGGAAAATCGACCGTGGATATCTAAGGAAATAAGGGAGAGTATCAAATTGAAGGAAAAAACATACAAAGTAGCAAAGATCAGTGGGAGACTAGAGGACTGGGAAATCTTTAGGGGGCAACAGAAAGCTACTAAAAAAGCTATAAAGAAGAGTAAGATAGATTATGAGAGTAAACTTGCTCAGAATAAAAAACAGATAGTAAAAGTTTCTACAAATACATAAAACAAAAAAGAGTGGCTAAGGTAAATATTGGTCCTTTAGAGGATGAGAAGGGAGATTTAATAATGGGAGATGAGGAAATGGCTGAGGAACTGAACAGGTTTTTTGGGTCGGTCTTCACAGTGGAAGACACAAATAACATGCCAGTGACTGATGGAAATGAGGCTATGACAGGTGAGGACCTTGAGAGGATTGTTATCACCAAGGAGGTAGTGATGGGCAAGCTAATGGGACTAAAGGTAGCCAAGTCTCCTGGACCTGATGGAATGCATCCCAGAGTGCTAAAAGAGATGGCTAGGGAAATTGCAAATGCACTAGTGATAATTTACCAAAATTCACTAGACTCTGGGGTGGTCCCGGCGGATTGGAAATTAGCAAACGTGACACCACTGTTTAAAAAAGGAGATAGGCAGAAAGCGGGTAATTATAGGCCAGTGAGCTTAACTTCGGTAGTAGGGAAGATGCTGGAATCTATCATCAAGGAAGAAATAGCGAGGCATCTGGATGGAAATTGTCCCATTGGGCAGACGCAGCATGGGTTCATAAAGGGCAGGTCGTGCCTAACTAATTTAGTGGAATTTTTTGAGGACATTAACAGTGCGGTAGATAACGGGGAGCCAATGGATGTGGTATATCTGGATTTCCAGAAAGCCTTTGACAAGGTGCCACACAAAAGGTTGCTGCATAAGATAAAGATGCATGGCATTAAGGGGAAAGTAGTAGCATGGATAGAGGATTGGTTAATTAATAGAAAGCAAAGAGTGGGGATTAATGGGTGTTTCTCTGGTTGGCAATCAGTAGCTAGTGGTGTCCCTCAGGGATCAGTGTTGGGCCCACAACTGTTCACAGTTTACATAGATGATTTGGGGACCAAGGGCAATGTGTCCAAGTTTGCAGACGACACTAAGATAAGTGGTAAAGTAAAAAGTGCAGAGGATACTGGAAGTCTGCAGAGGGATTTGGATAGGCTAAGTGAATGGGCTAGGGTCTGGCAGATGGAATACAATGTTGACAAATGTGAGGTTATTCATTTTGGTAGGAATAACAGCAAAAGGGATTATTATTTAAATGATAAAATATTAAAACATGCTGCTGTGCAGAGAGACCTGGGTGTGCTAGTGCATGAGTCGCAAATGGTTGGTTTTCAGGTGCAACAGGTGATTAAGAAGGCAAATGGAATTTTGTCCTTCATTGCTAGAGGAATGGAGTTTAAGACTAGGGAGGTTCTGCTGCAATTGTATAAGGTGTTAGTGAGGCCACACCTGGAGTATTGTGTTCAGTTTTGGTCTCCTTACTTGAGAAAGGACATACTGGCACTGGAGGGTGTGCAGAGGAGATTCACTAGGTTAATACCAGAGCTGAAGGGTTGGATTACGAGGAGAGGTTGAGTAGACTGGGACTGTACTCGTTGGAATTTAGAAGGATGAGGGGGGATCTTATAGAAACATATAAGATTATGAAGGGAATAGATAGGATAGATGCGGGCAGGTTGTTTCCACTGGCGGGTGAAAGCAGAACTAGGGGGCATAGCCTCAAAATAAGGGGAAGTAGATTTAGGACTGAGTTTAGGAGGAACTTCTTCACCCAAAGGGTTGTGAATCTATGGAATTCCTTGCCCAGTGAAGCAGTAGAGGCTCCTTCATTAAATGTTTTTATGATAAAGATAGATGGTTTTTTGAAGAATAAAGGGATTAAGGGTTATGGTGTTCGGGCCGGAAAGTGGAGCTGAGTCCACAAAAGATCAGCCATGATCTCATTGAATGGTGGAGCAGGCTCGAGGGGCCAGATGGCCTACTCCTGCTCCTAGTTCTTATGTTATGTTCTTACTCTTCTAGCAGTGAACCCTAGTACACTAATTCCACTTAGTGACTTCTGTCACAACCTTCAGCATTTGTGCATCACATTCACTCGTCTCTTTGCCCCTCCATTCATTTATTTTCCTCTTTTCCAAGGAATAAATGACATCTTATTCCTGCTAACAACTTGAACAACTTTACCAAGTACTAAATTTAATTTGCCATTCATCACTCGCAGAATTGGAACGGCAAAAGAGGCCAATTGGCCCATCATGTCTGTATTGTCTCTCCAAACAAGCTTTATGACTTACTGCCATTCCCCGCCTCTTCCCCATACCCCCAATACATTGTTCCTATTCATAAAATAATCTAATGTCCTCTTGAATGTCTTGATTGAACCTGCCCCCACCACACTTCCAAGCACTGCATTCCAGACCCCAATCACTTGCTGAATGAAAAGGTTTTGGCAAACCACTTTAAATCTGTACTTACACACATAGCATCTAGGAGAAAGGGAATGCCTTTTGGCCCTTCGAGTCTGCTCCGCCATTCATCACGATCATGGCTGATCATCCAACTCCATAGCCTAATCCTGCTTTCTCCCCATAGCCTTTGATCCCATTCTCCCCAAGTGCTATATCCAGCCGCCTCTTGAATATATTCAAAGTTTGAGCATCAACTACTTTCTGTGGTAATGAATTCCACAGGCTCACCACTCTTTGTGTGAAGAAATGTCTCCCTATCTCTGTCCGAAATGGTTTACCCTGAATCCTCAGAATGTGACCCCTCGTTCTGGAGACACCCATCATTGGTAACATCTTCCCTGCATCTACCCTGTCTAGTCCTGTTAGAATTTTATAAGTCTCTATGAGATCCCCCCTCAATCTTCTGAACTCCAGTGAGAACAATCCCAACCTAGTCAATCTCTCCTCATATGACAGTCCCGCCATCCCTGGAATCAGTCTGGTAAACCTTCGCTGCACTCCCTCGAGAGCAAGAACATCCTTCCTCAGAGAAGGAGACTAAAACTGCTCACAATACTCCAGGTGTGGCCTCACCAAGGCCCTGTATAATTGCAGCAACACATCCTGCTTCTATACTCAAAACCTCTCTACCATTAGCCTTCTTTACCGCCTGCTGCACCTGCATGATTACCTTCAGCGACTGGTGCACAAGGACACCCAGGTCCTGCTGCACACTCCCATCTCCCAATTTACAATTTTTAAAATTTTCCTTTACATAGAATTTACAGTGCAGGAGGCCATTTGGCCCATCGAGTCTGCACCGGCTCTTGGAAAGAGCACCCTACCAAAGGTCAACACCTCCGCCCTATCCCCATAACCTCACCCAACCCCCTCACCCAAGGCCTCCAAATAGTTCTAGGGATGTAGAGGAAAGGATGGCGAGGATGATCCTGGATAAGAGCGAAAGTAACAGGGTAGTTATTATGGGAGACTTTAACTTTCCAAATATTGACTGGAAAAGATATAGTTCGAGTACATTAGATGGGTCGTTTTTTGTACAGTGTGTGCAGGAGGGTTTCCTGACACAATATGTTGACAGGCCAACAAGAGGTGAGGCCACATTGGATTTGGTTTTGGGTAATGAACCAGGCCGGTGTTGGATTTGGAGGTGGGAGAGCACTTTGGGGACAGTGACCACAATTCGGTGACGTTTACGGTAATGATGGAAAGGGATAAGTATACACCGCAGGGCAAGAGTTATAGCTGGGGGAAGGGCAATTATGATGCCATTAGACGTGACTTGGGGGGGGATAAGGTGGAGAAGTAGGCTGCAAGTGTTGGGCACACTGGATAAGTGGGGCTTGTTCAAGGATCAGCTACTGCGTGTTCTTGATAAGTATGTACCAGTCAGGCAGGGAGGAAGGCGTCGAGCGAGGGAACCGTCGTTTACCAAAGAAGTGGAATCTCTTGTTAAGAGGAAGAAGGAGGCCTATGTGAAGATGAAGTGTGAAGTTTCAGTTGGGGCGATGGATAGTTACAAGGTAGCGAGGAAGGATCTAAAGAGAGAGCTAAGACGAGCAAGGAGGGGACATGAGAAGTATTTGGCAGGTAGGATCAAGGAAAACCCAAAAGCTTTCTATAGGTATGTCAGGAATAAGCGAATGACTAGGGAAAGAATAGGACCAGTCAAGGACAGGGATGGGAAGTTGTGTGTGGAGTCTGAAGAGATAGGCGAGATACGAAATTAGTATTTTTCGTCAGTATTCACTCAGGAAAAAGATAATGTTGTGGAGGAGAATGCTGAGACCCAGGCTAATAGAATAGATGGCATTGAGTACGTAGGGAAGAGGTGTTGGCAATTCTGGACAGGCTGAAAATAGATAAGTCCCCGGGTCCTGATGGGATTTATCCTAGGATTCTCTGGGAGGCCAGGGAAGAGATTGCTGGACCTTTGGCTTTGATTTTTATGTCATCATTGGCTACAGGAATAGTGCCAGAGGACTGGAGGATAGCAAATGTGGTCCCTTTGTTCAAAAAGGGGAGCAGAGACAGCCCCGGCAACTATAGACCGGTGAGCCTCACGTCTGTAGTGGGTAAAGTCTTGGAGGGGATTATAAGAGACAAGATTTATAATCATCTAGATAGGAATAATATGATCAGGGATAGTCAGCATGGCTTTGTGAAGGGTAGGTCATGCCTCACAAACCTTATTGAGTTCTTTGAGAAGGTGACTGAACAGGTAGACGAGGGTAGAGCAGTTGATGTGGTGTATATGGATTTCAGCAAAGCGTTTGATAAGGTTCCCCACGGTAGGCTATTGCAGAAAATACGGAGGCTGGGGATTGAGGGTGATTTAGAGATGTGGATCAGAAATTGGCTAGCTGAAAGAAGACAGAGGGTGGTGGTTGATGGGAAATGTTCAGAATGGAGTTCAGTTACAAGTGGAGTACCACAAGGATCTGTTCTGGGGCCGTTGCTGTTTGTCATTTTTATCAATGACCTAGAGGAAGGCGCAGAAGGGTGGGTGAGTAAATTTGCAGACGATACTAAAGTCGGTGGTGTTGTCAATAGTGTGGAAGGATATAGCAGGTTACAGAGGAATATAGATAAGCTGCAGAGCTGGGCTGAGAGGTGGCAAATGGAGTTTAATGTAGAGAAGTGTGAGGTGATTCACTTTGGAAGGAATAACAGGAATGCGGAATATTTGGCTAATGGTAAAGTTCTTGGAAGTGTGGATGAGCAGAGGGATCTAGGTGTCCCTGTACATAGATCCCTGAAAGTTGCCACCCAGGTTGATAGGGTTGTGAAGAAGGCCTATGGAGTGTTGGCCTTTATTGGTAGAGGGATTGAGTTCCGGAGTCAGGAGGTCATGTTGCAGCTGTACAGAACTCTGGTACGGCCGCATTTGGAGTATTGCGTAGTTCTGGTCACCGCATTATAGGAAGGACGTGGAGGCTTTGGAGCGGGTGCAGAGGAGATTTACCAGGATGTTGCCTGGTATGGAGGGAAAATCTTATGAGGAAAAGCTGATGGACTTGAGATTGTTTTCGTTGGAGAGAAGAAGGTTAAGAGGAGACTTAATAGAGGCATACAAAATGATCAGGGGGTTAGATAGGGTGGACAGTGAGAGCCTTCTCCCGCGGATGGAAATGGCTGGCACGAGGGGACATAGCTTTAAACTGAGGGGTAATAGATATAGGACAGAGGTCAGAGGTAGGTTCTTTACGTAAAGAGTAGTGAGGCCGTGGAATGCCCTACCTGCTACAGTAGTGAACTCGCCAACATTGAGGGCATTTAAAAGTTTATTGGATAAACATATGGATGATAATGGCATAGTGTAGGTTAGAAGGCTTTTGTTTCGGTGCAACATCGTGGGCCGAAGGGCCTGTACTGCGCTGTATCGTTCTATGTAACCCCACCCAACACCAAGGGCAATTTTGGACACTAAGGGCAATTTATCATGGCCAGTCCACCTGACCTGCACATCTTTGGACTGTGGGAGGAAACCGGGGCACCCGGAGAAAACCCACGCAAACACGGGGAGGATGTGCAGACTCCGCACAGACAGTGTCCCAAGTCGGAATCGAACCTGGGACCCTGGAGCTGTGAAGCAATTGTGCTATCCACAATGCTACCATGCACAATCATTCAGGTAGTAATCTGCCTTCCTGTTTTTGCTTCCAAAGTGAATAACCTCACACTTATCCAAATTATACTGCATCTGCCATTGATTTGCCCACTCGTCCAACCTGGCCAGATCATGCTGTAGGATCCCTGCATCCTCGTCACAATTCACCCTCCCACCTAACTTTGTATCATCTGCAATCTTTCAGATATTACATTTTGTTCCCTCATCCAAATCATTAATATATATTGCGAATAGCTGGGGTCCCAGCACCGATCCCTGTGGCACCCCACTAGTTACTGCCTGCCAATTTGAAAAGGATCCATTAATTCCTACTCTCGTCCTTGATCCTGTGAAAGAAAAGGGGAGAGGTGGCAAAAATTGGTTAAGGAGAGCATTCCAGTGCTGGAGAAAGAGGATATCCCAGAGGGTTCAAGGACAGAATCAATTTGGGCGCAACGTAGGAACAAAAAAAGGTGCAATTACATTGCTTAGAAACATAGAAAATAGGAGCAGCAGGAGATCATTCGGCCCTTCAAGCCTGCTCCGCCATTCATGACGATCGTGGATCATCCAACTGAATAGCCTAATCCCGCTTCCCACCCCCAATATCCTTCCATCCCTTTCGCCCCAGTGCTATATCTAACTGCATCTTGAAAACATATCATGTTTTGGCCTCAACTACTTCCTATGATAACACTCAAGAAGCTCGACACCATGAATGAAATGAAAATCGCTTATTGTCACAAGTAGGCTTCAAATGAAGTTACTGTGAAAAGCCCCTAGTCGCCACATTACGGCGCCTGTTCGGGGAGGCTGGTACGGGAATTGAACCATGCCGCTGGCCTGCCTTGGTCTGCTTTCAAAGCCAGCGATTTAGCCCTGTGCTAAACAGCCCCATGCTGCACCTACAAACGTACCTTCAGTGACTGGTGTACGAGGACACCCAGGTCTCATTGCAAGTTCCACTCTCCTAATTTTTGGCCATTCAGATAATAGTCTGCTTTCTCGTTTTTGCTACTGAAGTGGATAACCCCACATTTATACAAATTGTACTGCATCTGGGAAGAATGGGATCAAAGGCTATGGGGAGAAAGCAGGATTAGGCTATTGAGTTGGATGATCAGCCATGATCGTGATGAATGACGGAGCAGGCTCGAAGGGCCAAAAGGCCTCCTCCTGCTCCTATCTTCTATATATCTATGTATGTATCTGCCATTCATTTTCCTATTGTCCAAATCACACTGAGGGATCTCTGCATCCTCCTCACAGCTCACATACTCCCACCCAACTTTGTGTCATTTGAAAATCTGGATATATTGGGCGGAATTCTCCCCCCTCCCCCACGTGGGAGAATCGCCCGGGTGCCGCGCGAGTCCCGCCCCGACGCCCGCACACGATTCTCCCACCCACCCCCAAACCAGCGTGGCGCAAATCACGGCTGGCCGCTGGGAGAATCGCCGCTTGCCGTTGGTAATGGGCGAGCGGCGATTGTCCGGCCCAAATGGGCCGAGCAGCCTGCCCAACACGACAGGTTCCCGCCGGCGCCATCCACACCTGGTCGCTGCAGGCGGGAACAGCGCGGGAACGCTGGGGGGTGCGGCCTGTGGGGGAGCAAGGGGGGTTCCTGCATCAGGAGGGGGGGGCTCAAAAGGGGTCTGGCCTGCGATCGGTGCCCACCGATCGGCGGGCCGGCCTCTCTGAAGGAGGACCTCCTTTCCTCCGCAAGATCCATCCGACATCTTCTTGCGGGGCAGCCGCGGGGAGGACGGCTACCGCGCATGCGCGGGTGACATCATTTACGCGGCGCCGGTCACGTCATTTACGCGACACTGCTTTTACGTGGCGCCAAGGCGCATAAATGATGCGACAGGCGCTCCTAGCCCTCCGGGGGCGGGAGAATAGGGGGCTGGGAACGGCCTCCGACGCCGGAGTGAAACACTCCGGTTTTCACTCCGGCGTCGGGACTTCGGCTCCCGATGGGAGAATTGCGCCCAATACATTTTGTTCCCTCATCTAAATAATTTATATATATTGTGAATAGCTGGGGTCCCAGCACTGATCCCTGTGGTACCCCACTAGTTACTGCCTGCCAATTTGAAAAAGACCCGTTAGTTCTCCCCGTGTCTGCATGGGTTTCCTCCGGGTGCTCCGGTTTCTTCCCACAAGTCCCGAAAGACGTACTGTTAGGTGAATTGGACATTCTGAATTCTCACTCTGTGTACCCGAACAGGTGCCGGAGTGTGGCGACTAGGGGATTTTCACAGTAACTTCATTGCAGATGTAAGCCTACTTGTGACACTAACAAAGATTATTATTATTAATTCCTACTCTTTGTTTCCTGTCTGCCAGCCAGTTTTCTATCCCACTCAATACACAGACCCTTAATTTTACAGACTAATCTCCATGTAGGACTTTGTCAAAACCTCTGAAAGTCCAAATAAACCACATCCACTGGTTGTCCCTCATAAGCTCTACTAAAGTAAAGTTTGCGTAGTCCTAGATGACCATAGGCTGCTTTCCCCTATGAGGGGGAGAGTTGACTGGTGGTGATTTAACCTTAGGGTCACCAAACCTCAGGCGAGGGGCAAGGTTGAGAAGGCAAAACCTTCATGAATAACTTTAGCTGGTACGGGAATTGAATCCACGCTGTTGGCCTCACTCTGCATCCTGCCACTGTTTTCTAAGTGCTCTGCTATAAAATCTTTGTCGATATATATGTTTCTGGAACCCACCTCTTCATTCCCAAGGAAGGAGCAATGCTCTGAAAGCTAGTGATTCGAAACAAACCTGTTGGACTTTAACCTGGTGTTGTACGACTTCTTACTGTGCTCACCCCAGTCCAACGCCAGCATCTCCACATCATAAAACCTTTGATAATTGATTCTAGAATTTTCCCCACTACCCTGTTTGCTCTCTACCTCCCTTTTTGAATAGTGGAGTTACATTAGCCACCCTCCAATCTGCAGGAACTGTTCCACAGTCTATAGAATCTTGGAAGAAAACCACCAATGCATCCATTATTTCTGGAGCCACTTCCTCAAGTACTCTGGGATGTAGATTATCAGGCCCTGGGGACTTATCAGCCTTCAAATTAATTTTCCCAACACCATTTATCTACTGATATTGATTGCCTTCAGTTCCTCCCCATCACTAAACCCTGGGTTCCACAACATTTCTGGCATTTTATTTGTGTCCTCATATGGAAAGACAGAATCAAAGTGTGTATTTATTTGCTCAGCCATTTCTTTGTTCCCCATTATAAATTCCACTGTTTCTGACTGTAAGGGACCTACATTTGTCTTCAGCTATCTTTTTCTCTTCACATACCTACAGAATCTTTTACAGTCAGTTTTTATGTTCCCTGCAAGCTTACTCTCATAGAATTTACAGTGCAGAAGGAGGCCATTCAGCCCATTGAGTCTGCACTGACCCTTGGAACGAGCTCCCCACTCAAGCACACACCTCTCCACCCCATCCCCTTAACCCAGTAACCCCAATTAAACGTTTTTGGACACGAAGGGCAATTGATCATGGCCAATCCACCTAACCCGCACATCTTTGGACTGTGGGAGGAAACCGGAGGACCCGGAGGAAACCCACGCGCACACGGGGAGAACGTGCAGACTCCACACAGACAGTGACCCAAGCCGGGAATCGATCCTGGGACCCTGGAGCTGTGAAGCAACCGTGCTAACCACTGTGCTACCATGCTGCTCTCGTACTCTAGTTCCCTCTTAGAATCATAGAATCCCTACAGTGCAGAAAGAGGCCATTTGGTCCTTCAAGCCTGCACCGACCCACCAAAAGAGCATCCCACCCAAACTCACTCCCCCACCCTATCCGAATAACCCCTTAACCTAACTTACACATCTTTTTTGAAACTACGGGGCAATTTAGCATGGCCAGTCCACCAAACCTGCATCTTTGGATTGTGGAAGGAAACCGGAGCACCCAGAGGAAACCCTCGCAGACACAAGGAGAATGTGCAAACTCCACACAGTCACCCACGGTCAGAATCAAACCTGGATCCCTGGTGCTGTGAGAGAACAGAGCAACCACTGTGCCACCATTTTGCCCATTTTCTCAATCAATCCCTTGGACTTTCTTCACTGAATTCTAAACCGCTCCCAATCCTTAGACCTGTTGATTTCTTGGCCACTCTGTATGCTTCTTCCTTAGATCCAAAACTATCTCTAATTTCCCTTGGAAGCCATGGATTGGCCATCTTTCCTGTTTTACTTTTGTGCAAGACAGGAATAAACAATTGTTGCAGTTCCCTCATGTGCTTCTTGAATGTTTGCCATTGCCTATCAACTGTCACCCCATTTTTAACGTCCCCCAATTGATCACAACCAACTCATATCATCATAGTTTCCTTTATTAAGATTCAGGACCCCAGTCTCAGAATCAAATACTTCACTCTCCATCTTGGTGAAAAATTCTATATTATGGTCGCTCATCCCCAAGGGGTCTCATACAGCCAGATTGCCAATGATTCCCTTCTCATTACACAGTACCCAGTCTAGGATGGCCTGTTCTCTCATTGGTTCCTCAACATATTGATCCAGAAAACCATCCTGTACACTACAGGAATTCCTCCTCTGCGGTATTGTGACTAATTTCATTTACTCAATCTATATGCAGATTAAAATCACCCATAATCACAGATGTTTCTTTATCGCATGTGTCTCAATATAAAATAAAGGATTCAACTCAAAAGTGGATTAAAAAAACAGACAGAGGAACCCGAGTGCAGCACAGATTAAGAGAGCAGTTAACTACGCATACTGAGCTTCATTAACAGGGCTATAGAGTACAAGAACAAGGCGCTTTCGTTGAATTTGTATAAGTCAGATCTTCGACCTCAATTGTAGTATTGTGTCCAGTTCTGGGCACCGCACTGATTAAAGGCATTGGAGAGGGTGCAGAAAAGATTCCCGAAAATGGTCCCAGAGGCGAGGAACTTCAGTTTTGAAGATAGATTGCAGAAGTTAGGACTGTTCTCCTTGGAGAAAAGGCTGAGAGGAGATTTGATTGAGATATTCAAAATCACAAGAGGCCTTGACAGAGTATGTAAGGAGAAACTATTTGCACTTGTGAAAGGATCGCGAATGAGAGGACACCAATATAAAGTAATTGTCAAAAGTGATGTAAGGAGAACCATTTTTTTACTCAATGAGTGGTTAGGGATTGGAATGCATTGCCTGAGAGTGTGGTGGAGGCCGGTTCAACTGAAGCATTCAAAAGGAAATTAAACTGTGATCGGAAAAGGAATAATGTGCTCGGTTATGTGAATGGCCATAAGACCACAAGATGTGGGCAACACAATAGCACAGTGGTTAGCACTGTTGCTCCACAGCGCCAGGGACCTGGGTTCAATTCCCGGCTTGGGTCACTGTCTGTGCAGAGTCTGCACATTTTCCCTGTGTCTGCGTGGGTTTCCTCCGGGTGCTCCGGTTTCCTCCCACAAGTCCCGAAAGACGTGCTGTTAGGTCATTTGGATATTCTGAACTCTCCCTCTGTGTACCCGAGCAGGCGCCGGAATGTGACGACTAGGGGATTTTCACAGTAACTTCATTGCAGTGTTAATGTAAACCTACTTGTGACAATAAAGATTATTAAAATGATTAAAGAATTGTTTGTTCCCTCGTGCTCTCCACTACAAGCTGCTCCAAAAGACCATCTCATAGACATTCCACAAATTCCTTTACTTGGGATCCGCTACCAACCTGATTTTCCCAGTCCACCTGGATATTGAAGTCCCGCATGATCACTGAGATTCTACGCCTTCTGATCCTATATCACTCCTTGCTATCGATTTAATTTAATTTCTTACTAACAATGCAACCCCGCCCCCTCTGTCCATCTGCCTGTCCTTTCAATAGGACACATATCTTTGGATATTTTGATCCCAGCCCTGATTCTCTTGCAGCCAACATCGTACCAATTTTAATGTGCACCACAAACTCAATTACCTTGTTTTGTATACTGTGTGCATTTAGGAACCACTCCCCCCCTCACAGTTGTTGTCTTATAGAATCAAAGAATTTACAGTGCAGGAGGCCATTCGGCCCATCGAGTCTGCACCGGCCATTCGAAAGAGCACCCCATTGAAACCCACACTTCCAATTTATCCTCGTAATCCAGTAATCCCACCTAATCTTTTTGGACACAAAGGGCATTTTATCATGGCCAATCCACCTAACCCGCACATCTTTGGACTGTGGGAGGAAACCGGAGCACCCGGAGGAAACCCACGCAGACACGGGGAGAATGTGCAGACTCCGCAGTGACCCAGCGGGGAATCGAACTTGGGACCCTGGCGTTGGGAAGCCATGGTGCTAACCACTATGCTACCATTATCTGCTCTTTCTGAAGTTAGATTCTGCCACTTTACATACTCTCTGTTCTATTACGTGCTCTGGAGACTTTACTAACCTCTTCTGATGCCCGCCTCCCCAAACTAGTTTAAAGTCCTCATCATCAACCTGCACTCCGACCTTCTCCTTTAACTTGGATTTCCAATTTTACATATAACTGAACCCTCCTCCCCCCCCGCCCCCCCCCCCCCCCCACTATTTAGTTTAAAGCCCTAGGCAAGTTGCTCATTCGGAAAGGTTGGATGCAGGCGCGATGGGTTAAACGGAGTACTTCTGGGCCGTAACAAGTCTGTGAC